>NW_022436956.1:18913841-19155462 GCF_009761245.1 Sapajus apella
GTGTGTTGGAGAGGGGACATCACATTGACAGTGTCCACTGACCCAGGGGAAATTCAACCAAGAAGGGCGAAGAGAGCCTGGGTAGAGGGTTGACCAGAGGCTCTGTCCTGCCTGGGCTCTAGAAGGCTTAAAGGTCTTAGGAAGCTTGACACATCTCTGGAAGTTTCAATGAAGACTGAAGGAGGGTTGGCTTCTGGCAGGAAGAGACTGCTGTCTACTGTGGCCCTAAGGTGTCTGGGCACCATGCTGACCCCTGGCCTTCAGACCCCATCTTGACACCTTCAGTGACCTTCTTTGTCCCCCCCGCAGTGCATGCATCCTGCATCAAAGCGCTGCCCTCCTGGCGCTGTTGCTGTCAGGCTCAGTTACTCCTTTCCCTGTGGCTGGGAGAGCCCTCTCTACTTCCTACCTTGGGCAGGGATTTGATGCATGCCAGTGTTCCACTGCCCAGCACAGTGCCCAGCATATAACAGGTGTCTAGTAAGTGTTGGTCAAATGGAACAAATCACCAATGATGACCTTCTTAACTACCTCTTCCAGCTAACATTTCATAACCTCCCTTTCTTTCTCTCCCCTAGACTCACATTGCCCTTCTATCCATTATCTTCCAGTCCTCTGCATGCTGAGGTCCCTCTCCTGGGCCACCTGTCCCGGGGGCTCCTCTCCTTCCTCATTCCCTTTGCTGCCTGTGCCTCTGGGGGACACTGTTGTCCACCCCTCAATGCAGCTGCCTGCATGGTCCATCCCACCACCCGCTTTGTCCTTAGCGCTCACATCAGGGCCGTGGCCACCCTCGGGGGACAGTGCCATCTTTATATGTATCACTCTCAGGATGGCATCACTTGCTTCATTCAACAGGGTTTCATGGAGGCATCTGAGTTAGGCTCCTGGCTGGGTTGGTGCAGCTGGGCAGAGGGGGCGCGGCGAGCATAACTGGACCCTTCCTCGTGCAGCTTAGAGTGCAGTGCATGGTGGGGTCCCTCAGAGTCCCCACCCTGCATGCTCCTGCCGTGCTGGCTCTAGCTTTCTAACCACCCAGCACTGGAAAATCCTTCTGTGCTTTCACAACCAGTGTTGGAAACAAGACTTTTCACCCTCTCTCCTCATCTCTCTCTTTCTCTCTCCTCTCTCTACACACACGCACACATGCACACACACACACACACATGCAATCACACACACAGTCACATGTACACACATGTGCACATGACCCGCGCCCACACACACACTTCTCTCCCATCAGCTCTGTGTCTCCGAGGCTCACCCATACTTTCCCACCCCCCAGGTTTCCCCAAAGCCTTGGGTCATCTTGCCCTGCTCCCTCTTCTCATCTTCCAGGTGATAATCACTCGGCAAGCCTTGTGGTTTTTTTTTTTTTTTAATTCCCCTCCTCTCTGCTACCGGGGCGCCCTTGCCTGTCTCCCTTTTGCGCTGGGCACATCTAACCCCAGCTGGGCCCTCGCCACACTGCCAACATTTTCAGCTCGTTGTGGTTGAGTCCATCCACGCCCTCGTGTTTTCCTGATTGTAGTCAGTTGTATGAGCTTTCAGATGTTAGCAATCAGCCTCTTACTACGTCCCCTGCGCCGAGCCTCCTGTGGGGCCATATTTGAGAAGATTCAGAGAACCGAGGTGAACATACCCACACACTGATCAGCCAACAGCCTGAGAAGCAGAGGAGTATGGGCTGCAGACAAGAAATGAGCAGGAACCTGGAGGAGGTGAGGGGAAGATTTAGGGTAAAGAGCAGAAGAAAATGAATGAGATTTTAGGGAATGGAGCCATTTCCTCTAGAGCAAAAATTGGACTTGCGGTCTGACAAGAGTCTTTGAAATTGAGAAGGTGTTGGAAAGTTAGGGCTACACTGATATCAGAAAAGGGGCAGGGAGGCCAGGTAATCTTAGAAGCTGACTGTGGGAGGTACTTCCCACTGCATCTCTGTGGTCCCCACCTGGGAAGTTCTGGCGCCAGGGAGACTCTGTGTGTGTGTGTGTGTGTGTGTTGTTGGTATGCATTCTCATGCATGTCATGGGTGGGTGGGAAGGTGAGGGAGGGAAGTTAGACAGTTCTAACTTGGCTGATTACAAGCTGCAAGACCTCAGACAATTACTTAACATTTTGGAGCCTCAGTTGCATCATTTATAAAAATGAAGATAATTATAGTATCTCAAAGATTGTTGTGAGGATCAAAAGAAAGGACATGTGTGATGCCCCTAGCTGGGTTCCTAGAATGCAGTCAGTGTTTCAGAAATGTTATGTGCTGCGGCCGTTATTCAACCCAGTCTCTTTCTGACATACACATTTTACTCCTCTGATTCCCTTCTTCCCACAATGGCAAAGTGTGGTGTGGCGGAGCGGGAGGATGATCTAGCCCAGCAACCTCACTTTGTGGGAGGAGCACAGACACCTAGAGTATTGACGGAGCTTATCTAACCCTGCCTAGGAATTGGTTTGGGGCAGAGGCTGGAACGCAGGCCTCCTGGACTCCCATTCCAGTGCTCCATCCAGGATGTCTTGGAGTTTTGGGTTCAGGTGAATATAGAGTAGGATGAAGTAGAAACTGCAGTGGAGACTCTAAGTTCCAGCCCTGCCTATGAGGTGCCCCACAGAGGTGGGGTGGCTCCTCCTCTGGATCCTCATGTCCCAGCACCGACTGAGCAGACCTGCCTGGAAGGAGTCAGGCTCGTCACTGAGCACTGTCAGGCACTGACAACGTTCCTGCTGAAATCCTTCACACGTCTCTGCCGACGCAAGATGCATGTGAGAACAAGACAGAGACTAGTGCAAAGCTACCTCTCCCCCCAAAATCTACCATATGCTTCAATACGACTGGCAAGAAAACACCATCCACATGGGGCACTGCCCAGCCTCTGCCAGGAGGGAAGAGCAGGAGAGGGGCTCACCCTGTTGTGAGGAAGCTTGCAGCCTAGTACCTGGCTTCACTAGGGGCGAATCTTAGCTCTGCCTTGCTGTGTGACCTTCCACTAGTTACTTCACCTCTCTGGATCCCAGGTCCCTAATGTGTAAAATAAGAGAATCAGAAAACCTCTAATAACTGTGACTCCAAGACTTTGGGAAATGCTCATTTCCTTTCTAAAGGACATCTTGTGATTTGACCCCTTCGGTGCTCTTAGACGATAGTGTGGAGAATCCTGACAGTGTGGCCTATCTAGCTGCTGGCGTCAGGAAAGAAAACTCATCTAAGGCCAGACCCAGCCTGGTGGAAAGAGGTCAGGAGCCAGGAGAGTTGGTCACTGTGGCACGAGGGCCTGCCCTTGACCCTTGTGTGAGTGGCCACGGACCTCCGTTTCCCGCCTGTGAATAGGAACATCACATCTGCCTGACCTAACTCACTGTGGGAGCCAGAGAAGGTAATAGAAAGTCTTTTGGAGAGGTTGAAAATTCATTGCATTTTATTTATAATGAGTAAGAGCCAGCTGTTCCTCTGACTACATAGTAGAATGGGAAGGACAGGGGAGGCAAAGAATGGGGCTGGCCCAGAGTCCTGCGTTCCATATTTGGGATCTTCCCTGTCAGAGCAGATCCTGCCACACGCCTGAACCAGGAGCTCTGGCTGTTTCTCTGGAGCAAGGCTGAAGGTGGTCAGGGGCTAAAGCTGCTGGGACCTGCCTGACGGGATGTCTTCCAGAACCTCCTTCTCACTGCCCTCCAGCCACATCCCAAAGTACAGCTGGGAACCCTGTTTTATTCATTTCTGGACCTTTTGAGGGTAGAGCTGCTGTGCTTTCAAGACCAGTGTTGGAAACAAAACTGTTCACCCGCTCTCTTTCTTTCTCTCTCTAGACACACACACACACACACACACACACACACACACACACACACACACAGACACACAGGCTTTCCTTGTTGTTTGTTTTTAATATAGGACTACACCAAGCATACTGTTTTGTGGCTTATGTTTTTTACTGAATGTGTCTTGGAGATCTTTCCTATCTGTGTCCATTGTTCTTTGCCACCTTTTTAATGGCCATCTAGTATTTCACAGTGTGGATGTACCATGGTGTGACTTCATAATTCCCTCATCTGGAGGTGTTTATGAACTTCCACCTTTTTATTACACAAACAATGCTGAGTTACACATCCTTAGGCATATGTCTTAGTGCAGAATGTGTAAGGGTTTTATATGCTAATTCCTTGAATGAAACTCTGGATCAAAAAAGCATGTGAATTTTTTAGCTTGCAAGATGCTTGCACGTTTACCCTGAGCTTAGATGTTGGAGGAGTGTTTTTTTTTTAGTCTTGCCTGAATTGTGAGGGATAGAGATTAGCCAAGCTCTGGCCCTTCAGTTCTGCCCTTGGATTTGATGACCCATAGATGAAAAGCAAAGTGTTGAGGGTAAAGGGTACCCATTTCCACCTACCAGGGCAGTCAAGGGTGCCCCTCAAAGGCCTGGAGGAGGCACTGGGCACTCTAATCCTCAGAAATCCCTCTGACCAGGACCCGGAGAGCCAGTGGTAGCTCCTTTGCCAGAGGAGCTTTCGATAACTGCATTTGGAGGGCAGAGTGACCTAAAGCCAAAGGATAATCTACAATTAATTTCATCTTTGTTTGGAATCCATGAAATGATTAGATTTTCAAAGGAGATTGACCTACCCTTAGATGGCTGAATTTGACTGAGATTAAAAGGGTTTATTTGCGTTCTCCGAGTACATCCCTGATGTAGTCCCATGCCATGCTGGGGGAATGGGCAGGGGTGTGGTGTGGGTGAAACCCCTAATGCTTACCCATGTAGGTGCCCTGACAGCAGAGCCCTATTCATTTGCTTGTGTTTATTACTGCATCTCCAGTGCCTGAAACAGCCTGGCACCTACAGTGGATGCTCAGTCCATCTTCCATGAATGAATGCAAAGGCTTTGGAGGCAATACACAGTAACTGAGAGCCCAGACTTTCAATTCAAACACAGACCCCAGGGATGAGCTGTGTGTTTCTGAACAATGGACTCTCTCTAAATCTCACTTGCCTCGTCTGTCAAATGGGAGTAGTAAGAATCTCTAATAGTATCAACCTCATAGGATGGTTGTGAGGATCATAAAATAAAAATATTAATGCTACCAATTATTTATGACAGTAAACTCTTATCTCAACTTCTTAAGGGGTTCTTCTGATTCCTTTTATATCCCAATCCACCTCATTGCTCTGGAGTGTGGTAACAGTCCTAGAAGTTCCCCCACATTAGTTTTTCTTTCTGCCTGTTAGGAGCTGAGCTCAGAGGGTTGAGCACTTTAGACCAGTAGGGGTATAAAGCCATGGGACAGGAGTGGTGGGAGGGGAATCATGGCCAGTGTTGCCATCTGCTCTCTGCAGAATGTCCCAAGCTCCCCACCCATAATTCCTGGTGTCCCTTACTCCAGATTCCTCAGAACTTTCTTCAAGCTGGGGTTTCCAGCTGTTGAGCTGGGCCCTGACTTGACTCTACTTATGTTCTTTTTTTTTTTTTTTTTTTTGAGACAGGGTCTCACTCCATCACCCAGACTGGAGTTTGGTAGCATAATCTCCACTCACCACAACCTCCACCCCCCAGGCTCAAGCGATTCTTCTGTCTCAGCTTCCCTAGTAGCTGGGATTACAGGCGCGCGCCACTACCGCCTGGCTAATTTTTGTACTTTTTTTTTAGTAGAGATGGGATTTCATCATGTTGACCAGGCTGGTCTTCAACTCCTGACATCAAATGATCCACCCACTTCGGCCTCCCAAAATGCTGAGATTACAGGCCTGGGCCACTGTGCCTGGCCCACTGCTTATCTTCTCATCACTGGTCACTGGGAACCCCAGTTGACATTAGTTTGTCCAAGGAATCTGTGAACAAGATGAGATGATTCCTCCCAACTCATTCTAGAAAACTGGGAGGAGAGAGTCACCATTATTGAGCCCTTCCTCTGAGGTATACAGATGAGGAGAAAAGTGAGTCCCTGAGAGTCTAGGTCAGGAACCCAAGGTTCCACAGCTGGGAGGTGTCAGAGTCTGCACCTGGGTCAGTTGTGACTCCTGCCAGAGAGCAGAGGTTGCTCCCTGAGGCATGGTTTGCAAGGTACCAGCTCTTTCATCCCTGGCTGTCTTGCTCTGGCAGCCTGTCTACCAGGGCTATGCATGGCCCTAGAGGAAAAGAGGCTGAAATCTTACATAATTACCCAAATCATGGCTCCTAAATGGCCTCTGATTACAGCACTAAAGCCCCTTTCTGCCATGCAGCCCTGGCTCTCCTGAATAGAGCTGTGACCACTTTGTACAGGATTTTTTCTTTTAAAGCGAAGGAGATGGCTTATCCGCATGCAAAGTAGGTCAGAACCTTAGCAAAGATCTTTTGAAACACTTGGCTTTTTTGAAGTCCTGCTAGGAAACTTCTTTTGTTTCTCCTGCCTTTGCCTCTTCCCTCCCGCCCCTCTCCTTTTTCTAAAGGCTCAACGACATCAAATGCTTCTGACAGCAACAGCGAGGGTTGCACATGATAAGCTCAATTATAAATCATGCCCGGCTGGCCCAGCTGGGCCGAGAGTGCCAACTGCAGCCAGGCTGCCATGGCCCAGTGCCTCCCAGCCTCAAGCACCTTTAGGGTATTATGGGCGTATGCCCAGACTGCCAGAAGCATGAGCGCCCTTGCCCTGGGTCCCACCACCTCAGTGAGGTTAGGGGAAGGCTGGACTGGGATTGCACCCATGCCTGGGAGCCAGTGGTCTGATTTACGGTGCCCATTATTCATCCAACCTTGCAAAACGCATTTGCTTCCACAGGAAATCAGCCCAGCCAGCTGATTAGTGCTTTGCCTCATGGTTTGCTTTTTGGGGGGATACTTCTCTCCCCTTTTCTCTTGCTTCTCTACCTTCCTAACCCCACCATCACCAAGGATAGGCAGAAATCAGCAAGAGTGATGTAGATATTAAGAATGCTTTCCAGTGGGGTGATGTTTCTAAAGGTGGTCACACCTGATCCTACGCCAGACCCTCATGCTAATCTTCATGAACAGTCAGGGAGAGCAGGCACTCTGGGCCTCCAGAGATGAATAAAGTGATTGCTGGCACTAAAGGCTACAGGGCCTGGGGGTGATGGCTCAGGGACTGGAAACTGAGTCTGCTCACTCTGGAGCTCTTTTCTTCAAGCCTCAATGATTTGGGGTGTAAATAGAAATGGATGTGCATATATGTGTACGTGTGTGTGTGTGTGTGTGTGTGTGTGTGTGTGTGTGAGTGTGTGTGTGCCCTCACTGAAGGACAGGCTTGTGATCAAATGAATTTGCTCTTTGCACATGGTGATGGTGTCATCCAGGTGTTCAGAGTGATTCCCCCTCAGAAGTGTCTCCTCTTACCCACATTCTACTCACTTGGGTCCCAGCAGAAGAAAGGCCTCCGTCCTGTTAGCCCTGCCATCCTTCTCATGTCCAGTCTCAGCTTGGGTCCAAAGAACAAGTAATTTTCCTGGAAGGCTGGTGTCTTTTGAAGGGACGTTTTTCTAGGTACTTCAGGGGCTGAGTGGGGAGCAAGCTTAGGGATGTTTTTTTCATTCAATGAACAGTTATTGAGCACCTACTGTCTGTCAACATGCTTCTAGGTGCTGAGGGTACAGCAGGGAACAAAAAAGTCATGTTCTTCATGGAATGTGGACCCCAGTGAGGGATACAGACAGTAAACTTGATACACAAGTACATAATGATGGTGATTAAAGCTAAGAGAAGACAAAACAGGGAAGAGGGATGGGGACTTTGGAGGTTGCTGCAGTTTTATGTGGAGTGACCAAAAGGCTCACTGAGAAAGTCATGTTGAAATACAGGCCTCAGGGAGTGAGGCATGAAGACATCTGGAGAACGTGTTCTAGGCAGAGGAAAAGCAAGTGCAAAGGCCCTGAGGTCCAAGGGTATTTGGAGAATCAGAAGGAGGTCTTCAACTAGATCAGAGGAGGTGGGAGGCAGGGTACCAAGTGAGTTCACAAAGGCAGTAGGTTGGAGGGGTGTGTATGTGTGTGCAGATTTTGTAGGGCTTTGATGTAAGAACTTTGGCGTTTACCCTGAGTGAGATAGAAGCCGTTGCAAGTCTCTGCATAGAAGACTGTCAGGATCTGACTCACACTTTCAGCAGCAAGTGCTCCTCCTCCCAAGACTATTCCTAGGTTGCCCCCCTCCCCCATCCTTCCTTCCAGTTTGCACCTCTTTGCTCCTGAGCTTGAAGAGGCTGAGCCAGACTGGAGGAGATGTTGAGTCCCTGTTTGCCCCAAAGAAGGCAGAGAAAAAGGAGCAGAGCTCACATCAGACATGGGGACTTTGCTCGCTGGGTTCCTCTGCGACTTTTGAAGTGACCATAGTGCGGGTCCATTTGCCACTCCAAGGCTCCAAGGATTCTGGAACTTTGAAGGCTGGGACAGCACCAAGCTGGGGCCCATCTCTCCTAAGATGTTTAGACACACGTCTGTCTGTCTACATCTGTTTTCTTCATTTTCCCACCCTTCGGGGTGTCCGGCTTCCAACCTTCCTGTGGGTTCTCTCTAATGACTGTGAGATGAGGTATTGCACGCAGCAGAGGAGCCAGCAGTGTGGGCAGGTCTGAAGATGCTGGATTTCTCACCTCTCCCGCTTGCTCCCTCTCTTGGCGCCACCTCTCCCCCTCCCCTCTTCTCACCCCTTTGCAGAAGAGAATGACAATGAAAGTGTGAAGATTGCTTGCTGGCTGGAGCTGCTCTGAGCTCCTCCCTTCCCAACCCAGAAGCAACAGTCTTTCTTTCCACAGCCTGTCCAGCCCTGTCTGTTGCTGGAGGTCCTGGCCCCTCCCCTCAGTCCCTTCTCTTGCTTTCCCCTCTCCACCGTTCGGAGGCCATTCCTGGTCCTTTTGCATGCAGTCATCAGGAGTCACTGGGCTGTTCTGTAGGGACTGGCTGCACTGGGATGCTTAATCTGTCATGGAGTTGTTGAGTAGGGATGGAGTGAAAACCTCCTGGTATACCCAATTGGTGTTATTTATCCCCATAGAAAGGGCCCAGGCTTTATAGTCAGTTACAGAGATTGTTTGCTTTTCAGAGCTCCAAAGTGAGTGACTCTAGAGATATCAACTTACATTCACATTAAGTTCACACAGCCCTGAGCTTGCCCCTCTGTATGGGCAAGAGAAAAGTGGAACAGCCCTACTACATTTCCTGTTGGTTTCCCATCCCTTCTCTCCTAGGAACTTCCCATTGTGGAACCCAGACACAAGGGTCTCCCTTCTCTCAGAGGGGGGCAGCCCCACGGAAGGGCAGGCTTGCAGCTTCCTTCCAGGGGCAGGGTGGGGTTTGTTTGCCTGTGTAAATTGCCTCTTGTTTTTGAGAGAGAGCAAAAAGAAAAGAGAAAATGAAACACTTTTGCCACCTCCTAGTTAGCTGGAGTCCCAGGTGAGCTCGGGAGCTTCCAGCTTCTTTTGTGTGGCTGACGGTCTATGTAGCATCTCCATGGTGATGCTTTGAGGCTTCTCGGAGCAGAGGACCAGGCTCCCTCACCAGCATTAGCCAGGCTGCTACTACCAGGCGGCAGTGGGGAAGGGGGACCCTGCTGGATCAAAGGAGGTCCGGGTTCAGTTGCCCTGGGTGCTGGTGGTGTATTGTTGCATCTGCTTCTGCAAGCCCAACAGCAGCTTTGAGACCTGGGATCCACTCAAAGAACACATCCATAGTGGGACATTTAAGGTCTTCTAGAACCTGGTTTATGCTTCCTTTACAGATGTGTCTCCCGTGACCTCCTTACCCAAAGCCACTACTTCAGCCTTCCCTGACCTCCTCACTCCTCGCGTCTGAAGCAGTATCTATTCCTACTTCTGTGCTCTGGCCCCAGCTGTGCCCCTTGTCTGGGACCTTTCCCTTGCTTGGTATTTCTCTGATTTGGTTCCAGAGCCACCTTCCCTAGGAAGCCTTCCCTGATGCAGACCTGAGCGCCCAGGCTTTTTCCTCTTCTAAATCCAGACAGCACCCCCTGCTTCTCTGGGTCTGATTTGCTCTGGGAACACAAAATGGTTTTTAATTCATTTTGCATGTGAGGGGCAGGTGGCAGAGCAGAGGGAAGGTGTGGGTCCCAGGGTCTGATAGTCCTGGGCTTGAATCATGGCTGTACCACTTCCTAATTTATTCCTACAGGACAAGTGCCACTCCCTACTATTCTCACAGAGCTACTAGGCAACCTGTGAGTTTTCAGTTTCTTCACCTGTAAAATGGGGAAACTAGAAACTTCCTCTAGTCTTGTCAGGATTATACAAAGTACTGTAAATGAAGGGAACAGTGCTAGCATAAGCTCTTGTGCATGGTAGGTGCAGACCCCACGCCACTTTCCACCCTACCACTCACTGAGATGCTGTTATTTGCTCCTCTAGCTCTCTCCTTTTCCTCCTTCAGCCCTTGGCACACACATAGAATGAATCATGGGCTTCGTGTACTGATTTTCTTAATGTTTCTCTTGGGGCAGGGGTGGGTTGGGTTGTAGGGAATGGACTTTGCTGGAAATGTTCATCACTGTCTCCCTGTGCTTAGCACAGAATAGAAACCACTGGGCTCTCAAGAAATATTTGTTGAACGACCATCTGAACATGGATTAGGGCCTCTCCACCACCAGATAATGTGTTCCTAAAAGGCAGGGACTGCTTTTTACTTCTTCGAATCTCCAGAGCCTTGCGCATAGTAGGTGCTATCCAAGTGGCTGGTTAGGGAGCAGTTCTCGGTTGAACAGCACGCTGTGCAGGAATGAATGACCACAGAGGGACTCGCCTAGGTGATTTCCAGGCTTAGGGAGAATCTAGAGTTTTGGAAGCAGAGGGGCAGACCAAATGAGTCCCTCGGAGGCCGGCACCAGATGGAAGGGATGGATCAAGCCTTATCCTCCTAGAGAGCCGGGCTAGAGTTAATTCCCGTGAGCATTGCTGAAGTTGGGACAAACTCGATTTTAACTTAAGTGGAAAATTTTGATATGAGTTTATGTACATTGGATCTGGTAAACTCACAGAGTGTATTACTACGCACTCTGGAAACGTACAGTCCGATCAGCAAACAGATTAGTTTTAAGTGAAAAGACACTGGCAGACGCTTAAATTCATTGACTTGTTGAGAACGTCTAGATTTGGATACAAATGCACTGGAACGCTAAATCAGTTTGGTGTCTCAGCCCATCCGCACGGAGAAGCTATTGATTTTAGTTGATATGCATTGATTCCCAGAAAACAGGACGGCTTTTGAAAATGAACTTCCAGTAATTTCAGGGAGAAGCTGGAACGTTTGTCTCCACGCGAGGCTGACTTGTTTTGTTAAACGTGTCTCTGCGCCTCAAACGAACAGAGTAGCAGACAAATATCTTCGTATGAATTAAAATGCATTGATTCTTGGAGGGAAATGATGGTCTCTGTTAAAAGCTTTTTGGAGATGTTAGAATGCAAGAGTTTGAATAAAGCCTTTGTTCAGCACCTTCCTCTGCCTTCTGTTCTCCCCCAAACAGTGGCAGTTTTCCGAGTCCATCTGAAGTTGGAGTGGCAGTGGGCAGGAAGGGTGGGGAGATGAGGAGGTCACTGGTTACGCTATCAGCTTCTCCCCACTCCCCATGCAATGAGTGTGAGCATGAAACTGCTGTACTCCAGGGAAAAGACCATCGAAAGTGCTCAATGATGTTGAACTTATAACAAGGCAGGAACAGATAAGATCAGGTGCCCAGGTAGAAGGGAGAGACAAAGGTTCCATTGATAAAGAAAACGGGAATGAAAAGGAAGAGCCCAGGGGTCAGAGTGGGATGCAGAAATGAGGAAGGAAGTGTGCAGTTTTGGTCCTTTGGTCTATGGCCTCTCTGTGCTGAAGGGGAAATCACTCGATGATAATAATCGAAATGGTGCAGGAGTGAGTTATCTCACTTTCTTACCATCTGAATGAGCTGGACATGAACCAGAGGTGTAATTTAAGCATTTCTCACCCTCGTTAATGAATAGCTCCCATGGGGTGTGCAGACAGCAGAGCTGGAAAAATGATTCCAGAAGCCAGGAAGGAGGCAATCGGCCCTGAACTTATTTTTCATGTGTTGAGACTCCCTGGATCTTTCTGGATTAAAGCCACTTAAGAGAACTTTGAGGATTTTCATGCAGTTGACTCCTCTGTAGCCACTTCTAGCTCCTCCACACCCCCAGGACACCCTAGGTAGGTGATTAAATCCATGTGTTTCTTGGCTGGGG
Source organism: Sapajus apella (assembly GCF_009761245.1). Classification (NCBI taxonomy): domain Eukaryota; kingdom Metazoa; phylum Chordata; class Mammalia; order Primates; family Cebidae; genus Sapajus; species Sapajus apella. Next base: position 18,926,017 of record NW_022436956.1, read on the forward strand.
TGGGGTAGAAAGTGCTGACCAGTAACTCTGTTCATGGAGGTTAAACCTCCTACCTGGGCAACAGGAAGGAACACTGTTGAGTAAGATCTAGAGGTAGGGCCAACTGTAAGCTGCCTCTTTCCATCTCTGGCTGCACCTGTTCTAAATCAAGAGTCAGAGGGGTCCACATCTATTTAGCCCAGACTGTAGATTTCTCTCCTCCTCTACCCCCCCGATGTCTTTCCACTTGGCTCTACTCTGCTTTAGAAAGGGGGCTGTCTAGGCGTGGAAGCATAGAATCAAAGCACTGGAAAGGATTTTATGAATCTTTCAGTCCAACCACCATCTGATGCTTTCACCTCTGCCCTGCAATATCCTGTGTCAAAGCAGTCTCAGTATGAAGTCTCTGGTCAAAGACACTATCTGGGTGTCTTTCTCAAATCACTGTAGTCAATGCAAAGTGCTCCCTACCTCCAGCAAGACCAGCTCCAATGTGAATGAATCAACCCAGTGGTTCTGGTTTTATCCTCTGGGGCAGCCAGAAACAGCCCAATTTTTCTCCCATATGGCTGTCCTTAGGCATTTGAAGACAGGATATCACAGTGAGGCTTCCCTGCTCCAGGTAAAACATGGTAGTTTCTTCAGCCAGTTCTCATACGAGATGGTTTCATATCACGGTTTCACCACATACTGCACCAGCTACATAATTTATGGAGCTTCCTGGTGCAAAATAAAAATGCAGAGCCCTTTGTTCAAAAATTATAAACAATTTCAAGACGGTGGCAACATACAGCATTAGGCCACAGGTACCTTCTGAGCAGCAGCCACGTAGGTTGCAAGCCCATGCAGCTGCCCCTGACCATGTGGGGCCTCTGTTTCCAGATTTCAGTCAGCAGTGATGAGTTCTTTTTTTTTTTTTTTTTTTTTTTTTGAGTCTCACCCTGGCACCCAGGCTGAAGTGCAATGGCACCATCTTGGCTCACTGGGTTCAAGTCATTCCTAGCCTCAGCCTCCTAAGTTTCAAGTCATTCTCCTGCCTCAGCCTCCCAAGTAGCTGGAATTACAGGTACATGCCACCATACCCAGCTAATTTTTTGTATCTTTAGTAGAGACGGGATTTCACCATGTTGGCCAGGCTGGTCTTGAACTCCTGACCCTGTGATCCACCTGCCTCAGCAGCAGTGATGACTTCTAAGTGATGACCTTCTAAGCTGTTGTCCCAGGGTTAGTCTGTCTGGGGCAGAAGCTGAGTGACTGTTCACTTTTTCTGGAGATATATTTCTTTTTTTTTTTTTTTTTGTATTTTTAGTAGAGGCGAGATTTCACCATGTTGGTTAGGCTGGTCTTGAACTCCTGACCTCAAGTGATCTCCCCACCTTGGCCTCCCAAAGTGCTGGGATTACAGGCGGGAGCCACCATGCCCAGCCTTGCATAGACTCTTCAGTGTTACTGAAGCAGTTGGTGATCACATTAGCTTTGCTGGCAGCTAGTGCATACAGGTGAGTCACACTCAGCATAATGTCCACTCTAACCTCTAGGTCTAATTTATAGCTGCCACAGTTGGGCCATTTCTCTCCCACTCTTGTGCAGTTAGAATCTATAGTGATAAATTTTGCTTTGCTTATACAATCTATCCCAGTGCCTGACCACATGAATTGTTAGGCAAGTTATTGACTCACTCAATCCACTGAGAAACATTTACTGAGTGCCTGCTATGTGCTAAGCATAGTGATAGAAGCCAGAATACAAAATTGAAATTGAGCCTGGCCTTGAGAAGCTTGCAGTTCAGAAAAGGTACTCAAACAATAATAAAATGAATTAGTAGCTTAGTAGTTCCTGTAAGAGAGACGTACTATCAGAATGGGAAAAAATGGGAGATTACTCTGCCTGGGAAGGCAGGGAAGGTTTCCAAAGAGAGGTAGGACTTGAAGGGATCTTGAAGGAGGAGTAGAAGTTTGACACATGGGGAGGGGAGGAGGGGCAGCTCCATTTCCGATAGCCTGATTTCCTCCAGATGAACTCCCAGCTCATTTCTTTTGTCCACTCTTGGCCCAGCAATTTGGCCTTTGTGGCTCCCCACGGATTTCCACAGCCTTTTCCATCTCTGGGGCCTTTCAGGCAGACCTCACTGCCTTGATGTGAAGACACTGCTGAAGTTTTTGCTGCAGTTTTAATTTCTTGACATCATCTGGGTGCGTTGGGAAAAATGAGATCTAATAATGAATGATTACAACTCTCAAGTTAAGTCTAGTTGGTTGACTAATCAATTTGGTTAAGTGAAAATCCATAGCAAATGAGTCGACCGCAGTATGACATTTCTCCATCCAATTTAAATTAAAATCACCAACCATAATAATTTCACAATTACTCAGGGAGGGCACACTGGAGACTTGACCCCCGGAGCAGAGAAATTGCAAATGCCGCAAAGAATGGACTGAGAGCGGGGTGATGAGGGAGTCACTTAAGATGAACTCTGCCTGAACTGCTCCGCCTCGTCGGCTCCCAGGGGCGGTGGGGCCGTGAAGGATGCTGAGCTGCAGTTTCCTATTCTTGGGTGCAGCTCTGATTCTCTTCCCTACAGAGGCAAAAATTCATCCCTCCTGGATAGAAAGCCAAGGGAGGGCTCTTCCACCAGGAGAGCAGGGTCTCACTTCTCTAGATAAGAGGGTTGGGAAAGAAGTAAATGTTATTCTTTCCATTTCACATTCTCTCCCAAATTTAGACTATGAGTTCCTGGACAGTGGGTGCTACATCTATTTATTGTGAAATATGAGTGCTAATGCATGTTAACAGCTAATTAATAGGTTTTTTATAATGACAGTGATGATGACAGAGCAAAGGAAAATACTCTATTTTATCTAACACGACAAATGTTTATCTGCTGAACATCTCTTATACTGGGCATGATAATAGGCACCAGGAAGAGATAAATTACATATATAGTCCTTCCCTTCAGGAGCCACAGTCTCTTGTGGTAGCCAGATAGGTAAACACTTAATATTAATACAAGGTAAAATGTCATTGATGTTCATTAAGTAACTTGAAGGATAAAAATGATTTTGATCAGGGAGTTTCATGTGAAAATCTTGTGTGCCCATTACCTCATCTGTAAAAGGCATTTAGTAACAGTACTACCTCAAAAAGTTGTCATGAGATGAATGATGCCACTGAGCTGCAAGTTGTCCATCAGTCACTTTCACTGCTTCTACCGTAATAGAACTCCCAAACACTAGTTAACCATACAACTGCCTGGAATCAGGACTACATTTCCCAGCCTCCCTTGCTAGTGCAACCACATGGCTAAGTTCAGGCCTATCAAATGCAAATAGAAGTATGTGCACTTTCTAGGAAGTGCCCTTAAAGAGAGGGTGCATGCTCTTCTCCTCTTACTTCCCTTCTGCCAGCAGGAGTTCAGACATTGGTTGGAGCTGAAACAGTCACTATGGAGCACAAAGTAACTTTGGAAGCCAGGGAGGTAGAGCAATAAGCTAGAAGGGACCTAGGTTTTAAACACGTGATATGCATACTAGCCCTAGCTTATCTCTGGAGCTAAAATAAACACCTAGCTTACTTAAATCACTGTTATGCTGGGTTTACTGCCACTCCCAGCCAAGCTGAATTTGAGCTAGTTCAAATGAGTTGTTGCACATTAAACACTTTGAACAGTACTTAGCACAAAACAAAGGCTCAAAAATTAGTGGCTAATAGTATTTTTAGACCTTATTCTACAGGAGATAAAATACAAAGTCTCTGCCTATTGAGCAGCAAGGCGCTTGCCTTATTTCTCCATGGGAATTCCTAGCTGAGTATCCCAGCATCTTGCATTGAGGTGAAGGCCTGGTTCTTTGGCCCCTCCTCCTCCCACTGTCAACTCTTCTCACACTCTCTGCTTACTATCCTCAATCTCTCCACCCCTATACCAGACCGAAATTCTACTGTCACCATCTTAGCCATTACTTATAGAGAGAAGAAGCAGCAGCAGCTCAGGAGAAGTATGTGAGCAAGGAGTCAGGTCCTGTGGATCAATTTGTAATTTTTCTTGTGGCAGCAAGAGTAGCATGAGCGATGTGTGCACTAAATCCTGGCAATGGCAGCAGCACGGCAGCATGCCTTGGCTTGAATTATTTATCTCTGGGTTCCTTGGCCGAGTGGGACTGGGGCCCTGGGAGGATGGGAAACAGTGGGTGTGTGTAAGTGCTCTCCAGCATAAGCCGTCCTAGGGGTTGGGAGCAGTGGTGAGGCTGATGATTTTTTTCTTGTTGGTCTTCTAAACCATGCAATGCTTTGCTATAGGAAAGGGCAGGGAAGCACTGTCTCTAGGCAGGTGGAGGCACTTCCAGTTGCTGGGCGGATGAAGTTGGAGTTACTCCTTTTCATTGCTGGATCACTTATAAGAAAAATGTTGAAATTACTGCCTTAGAAATAAGGAGCGGCTCTTTGCCCATTTTTGGGTGTGTATGTTGAGAATGCTTAAGTGCATATTTTGTCTCTAGCAGGGAGAAGGAGAGAAGGGAATGTGGAGCTCTCCTGGCTTGGGACGGTTCATAAAAATTTGATAGATATTATTAGTGCTCATCAATATTTCCAAATATCTTCCCTTTTCTTTTCACATGAAAGAATTAGTCAGAATTAAGTGGCTAGTTCTGGCTGTGGAGTGTCACCAGGAATGACATGTAAACACTTAAGAGTTGGTGTGCCTTTCTCCATGTCCTTCCTGCCTGCCTCAACCTCCCCCTCTGCTGCAGTGAATTTGGAGATGGTGATGTCATGATCTGGTGGAATTTACATCTGCCTGGGTCCCTGAATGACTGTGTGGAGCAGAGCCCCATGTGCAACAGCATTAGGCATATTGATTAGTTAAATAAATTTGTTGTCTCAAGTGACTGGGATTTTGGAACTGCTAGAAATGGTAACACAAACTAATATACCCCAGTGAGTCATGGCAAATCAGAGATACGTCCAGATTCTTCACTTCAACAAAAGGCTGGGGTTAGGAAACCAGAAATTAGAATCTGAATGGGCCACTAGACCCTTGTGCAAGTGGTGTAGGCAGAGAAAAAAGCCAATGGCAACTGCTGATATATAGAACTGGGGATGGATGAGCCTGCGAGTGATACCAAGAGTGACATGGTCAGTTGGAGATCTGCGGATGTATCTGGGACAGATAACACTGTCATGCTGACATTCTGCTGTGACATAAATCATGAGAGGGAGGGCTACGTTTATGGTTTCAAGACAGAAGGACAATTCTGGAATCCTCCTTAGATCTTGTTAGGGGCTGAATTGTGTCCCTCAAAATGCATACGTTGGAATCCTAGCCCCTATACTTCAGAATGTGACATTATTTAGAGATAGGGTTTTTACAGTGATAATCAAGTTAAGGAGAAGTCATTAAGGTGGGCTCTAGCATATTATGACTGGTGCTATGGTGTCCCTCCAAAATTCTGACATTAAAGCCCTTATCCCTAATGTGTCTGTCTTGGAGATAAGGCCTTTAGAGATGTAATTAAGGTTAAATGAGGTTCTAAGAATGGAGCCCTAATCCAGTGGGGCTGGTGGCCTTATAGAAGAGGAAATGACACCACAGATCTCTCACTGTCTCTCCATGCACACACAGAGGAAAGCCCGTGTGGGGCACCCTGAGGAGGAGGCCATCTACAAGCCAGGAGACGCCTTACCAGAAACCAACCCTGACAGCATCTTGATCTTGGACTTCCAGTCTCCAGAACTGTGAGAAAATAAAGGTGCTGTTGAAGCCTTAAGCCCAATCTGTGGTATTTTTTCTTGTGGCAGCCCCAGCTAATTAAGACAGACTTTGATCTAGGACTTGTTTCTTAAGATTCCCTCATATTCTTAGAAATCCCCAAGTTTTCTGAGCCAGGCTAGGTGAGCCCTACGTAGTTCTATGTAGGACTCACCTGTACAAAAGAAAAAAAATTGTACAGAGTCAGATTTTTTGAGGTAGATAAGAAAGAGAAGAGAGGAAAATAATGAAGATATTAACACTTCCTTGCACTTTTAACAAAATGCTTTTTTCTACATTATCACACTGGATTCCAATTACAACCCCGTAAGAGAGGGATACTTATCATAGGCTTATAGCATTTACTCATTTGCTCAGCAACATTTTTTGAGCATCTACTATGTGTTGAGGTTTTACGCTAAGAGCAGAGGAGGCTGTAGCACCTGCTCTCAAGAGGCTGAGGAAATTGAGGCTCTGGGAGGATGAGCTGCTAGCTCCATCTGACACTGCTAGTCAGGATTTCATCCCGGCTGCTTAGCTCTGTGTCCGAGTTCTTGGCAAAAAAGAGGAAAGCGGGGACTTAGGTTGTAACAAATGCTGACAGACCCTTGCATTTCAGCAAAAGCTGTCTCCTTTTTGCCCTTAGGAAGCTGGGACCCAGTGTCACACCCAGGCAGCATGTCCGGCTGTCCATCGCCTGCATTCCAGTCAGTCTCCACCTTCTTCTTTTGCTGGCAGAACCTTCACTTTGTCCAGCTGTCGTGCTTAAAGGAAGGCTGGCTTTGCCCAGGCCCAGAGGATACATCCCATAGGGAGCCAGCCAATCACACTAAGCCTATTCTACTTGTAATTGTAACCAGCAAGAAACAATCTGCAGAGGATTCTTAGATTTCTCACCCTAAAATGGGCACATCCTATATTTTTTCATTTTTTGAGACAAAGTCTCACTCTGTCACCTGCTGGAGTGCAGTGATATGATCTCAGCTCACTGCAGTCTCTGCTTCCTGGGCTCAAGTGATTCTTATTGCCTCAGCCTCCAAAATAGCTGAGATTACAGCCACATGCCCCGCAGCCGGCTGATTTTTTTGTTTTTTTAGTAGAGACAGGATTTTTCTATGTTGGCCAGGCTGGTCTCGAACTCCTGGTCTCAAGTGATCTGCCTGCCTCAGCCTCCCAAAGTGCTGGGGTTACAGGTGTGAACCACTGTGCCTGGCTTTTTTTTTTTTTGAGACAAGATCTTACTCTGTTGTTCAGGTTGGAGTGCAGTGGCATGATCTCAGCCCATACAGCCTCAACCTTTCCTGGCTCAGATGATCCTCCCTCCTCAGCCTCCTGAGTAGCTGGGACTACTAGGTGTTATGTTTTTTGTACAGACGAGGTTTTGCCAAGTTGCCTAGGCTGGTCCTGAACTGCTGGACTCAAGCAATTTACTGCCTTGACTTCCCAAAATGCTGCGATTACAGGTGTGAGCTACCACACCTAGCTGCATCCTGTTTTTTGAGGAGTATTATTGTGTGAAGACATGATGCGTAGAGCTCCTGCCGCCACTCTACCACCATAAGGAGAAAAGCTTAAGGACAGTTGCCCAACACCCTCAGGATGGGCAGAGCAGGGAGGTAAAGAACCTAGGGTCTTGCTATTGGATGACTGAATTGAGGACAGTTGCCCAACACCCTTAGGATGGGCAGAGCAGGGAGGGAAAGAACCTAGGCTCTTGATATTGGTTGACTGAATTGACGGAGCTTCTTGTTACATCAGATGATAAGTGTTCTTATTGTCTAAGTCCTTTAGGATTGAACACTTTGTTACTCACAGCTAGAAACTTCCTAACACAGGCAGAAACGACCAACCAGTTTGTGTATACTAAGTGCCCACTGCCTCCACCACTAACTCAGCTTCAAACCCTGCCAGTCTCATGACCTTTCTGAACCTCATCTTCTCATCTGTATGATTAGGATAGAGATATGGGTTTATTTTGGGTCTAATCCTTCAAATTTTACTCTGGGTTCAGCACTGAGAGAGGTAGTCTGAGGGATGCAAAGAGATAATAATCAGCTGGTGGAGTAGAAGAGGAAGAGAGATCCCCTTCCTCACTGTCTGAAAGAGGGAAAGTGTGTGTGAGGAAGAGCCAACTGAGAAAGGAAGCATGGGGTGCCTGCTAGGGAAAATGCGTGGGTTACATGCACACCAAGGGCCATTTCAGGATCACTCACCTGACAGTCCTCTGACTGGTGTCAGCTGGCACTTGGTTTGCTCACAGCACTTTGTGCCTGGCACCTTTCCTTTGGCTGGACTGGCTCTTCCTGGAGGGCTAGGAGTGGGGTGGCAGATCATGCTGGTGTTTTCTAAAGCCAGAAAAGAGAGGGGAGATGAGAATCTATCCGTGACCCTCACATGGTTTTCCATCCAGTTTCAGAGATACCTTAGATGGTTAATTTCATGTGTCAACTTGACTGAGCTAAGGATGCCCAGATAGTTGGTAAAACATTATTTCTGGGTGTCTATGAGTATCTTTCTAGTAGATGTAAGCATTGGAATCCATGGACTGATTAAGAAGATCTTCCTCCAAGTGTGGATGGGGGTCACTCAATCTGCTGAGGGACAAATTAGAACAAAAAGTCAGAGGAAGGGCAGATTCTCTCTCTGTTTGAGCTGGGACATCCATTTTCTCCTGCCCTCAGGCATTGCCACTCCTGGTTCTTGGATCTTCAGACTCAGACAAGGACTGATACCATTGAGTTCCCTGGTTTGAGGCCTTTGGGCTTGGACTGGAACTCTATCGCTGGCTTTCCTGGGACTTTCGCTTACAGATGGCAGATTGTGGGGCATCTCAGCCTCCAAACTCGCGTAAGCCGGCCCCTCATAGTAAATCCCTTTCTATATATTTATATATGTCCTAATGGTTCTGCTTATCTGAAGAATGCAGATTAATATATACCTGCATCAGAATTTTCAGAATTCCTGTTCAAGGCAGGCTCCAGCTTCCACCTGAGGCCCAGAGAATCAGCTGAGCTGGGCACTGTGCCTTGTGCTTCTGTGTACAGCCATTGAGTGTAGTCCTCACAACGAAGCTGGAAGGCAGACACTTATGTTACAGGGAAGAAAACTGTGGCTTAGCAAGGTTAGCTCTCCCCACCAAAGTCACATGACTGATCAGAGACAGGGCTTAGACTCACGCCAGGGATTTGTCTGACTCCTTACTTGTTCCTGGCTTGGTATATGAGTGAGGTCTTGGATCACTGGGGCTGACCTACTTTTCTAGCTTGCTCTGCTATCCCTAAACCTAGGCTTACGTGGCCTGAGGGATCCCAAACTCTCAATGCTGTTCTGGCTTAGGCAGGGGCTCATTCCTCTGCTGGGGGAGTTTCTTCTTCCAGCCTCTGCCTCTGTCTGTGAGACCGTACTTCTGTATTTTTCCATTGCTAATTTAATAGTTACCCTTGCTTTTAGAGCCTCTGTGACACCCTTCTTCCTCCCCTCTGCTTCCCTCTCTACCAAACTAACCCGACCCAAACCAACCCAACCCAACCCAAACCAAACAAATCTCCTTCATTATATTTACAGGTCTTGGTATTCATTTATTTTCTCACTCAATATTCATCAAATATAATTGAACACTTATTCTGTGTCTAGTGCTAGAGAGAACAAGAGTAAACCTAAACAGACATGGTGCCAACCCTCACAGAGTCATGGTCAAGTGCACTTCTCATATTGAATCCCGACTCTCTGTCTGTGTATATATCTCATCTCACCAGTGCTGTGCTATTGATGATAACAAACCAGGTCTTGCAGTGCCCAGGACAATGTCCGCCATGTAGTAGGTGGAATAAATAATGAAATGGGGGCAAGGGCTGTGAAGGGTAAGGTAGGTACAAGAGGAACATTTCAAGGAGGTCAGGCAGTCTGCCTTCTGTTGCCGCATCCTCCGAAGAGGCTAAATTGTCTAATAAATGGTTTCCCAACCTGAGGCCCTGGAGAAGGCTGACATGTCAGAGGCCTGAGGCCAGTGCCCAGCCCAAGCCCATGTTGGGAGGATGCATTATGAATGTAAGGTATAGGAAATGGAAATTATTAAACTCACAGATAGGGACAGAAACTGCTTTGTGTGGCTGCAGAGTTGGGAAATTATGCCAAAGCAATGCATTGCAAATCAGCCTGTGCTCAGCAGAGAAGGGCTTTTATTCTCCAGGTCCCGAAGTTCCTTCGGCAGCTTTTGTGTGCAGCCGCGGAGGCCCTTCTGGGAGGAACAGAGAAGCTGGTAATTTTGTGGCTGATTGGCAGACTGTCCAGAGCCAATAAAGATATTTGTTTTCTTGCTGCAGTGCTCACAAACCCCAATCTCAGCTCCTCAATTTTGTCTTTCTTTCTCTTCTTGTCATTCCCTCCTTCTTTTTCATTATGGAGAGGAATGAAACCTGGGCTGGCTCTGTCCATTAACATGGCTTAGTGTGAGCCCAGTGGGGATGGTGGACCCCATCCTGGGGACCCATGAGGAACAGAGGACATTTGCCCAGAGTACTCAGCCTTTTTCCCAGGTATCCAATTTGCTTGGCACAATCCACGTAGATGAACTGTGAACCTTTGGTGCCTGAGTGAGCTTGATGTTTGCGTTTTCCTGAATCCACCCAACATCCCTGTGATGTTTGGCCTTGCCTGCTCTACTTGAAGGATGAGGACTGGTGATCTGTCTGAGGTCCCAGAGTTGGTAAGTTGTGGCATTGGGATTTGAAGTCAGGTTTATCTGGTTCTGAAGTCTGTGGTCTTGGAATTTTTGAACACCCCTAGTGGTGTCTCTTTCTATTAGCATTCATGGCATCTGTGCTGATGAAAAGTGCTCTTATTGGTGACTCTAAGACTGTGTTCTCCAACTGGTCAATCCTAAGTCACAGGAACATCTTGAAATTTTAATAAAAGTATCTAAGTTTCGAAATTGAAGGGACATTGCAGACTGGAGTTCATTCCCTTTTCCACCTGGGCTCACTTTTTAGATAATAAAACTCAGGCCAGACAATTTAGGAAATGGCCTGGGGTCACCCAGGATTCTGCCAGGGAGAGTCCTTACTCCCAGTTCAGTATCTTGTCCATTTCATCTACAGTATCAATTAGGACTAGGTTTAACTGTGAGCAACAGGCACCCCAAAAACCAGTGACTTAACAAAGACTACTCTCTGATGAAAAATAAATCAGAAACAAGCAACTCAGATGTAAAATAAATCAGAAGCAACATAGAAGACCACTCTGATGTAAAGTAAATCAGAAGAAGAAATGGCAGCTCTGCGGTGTTAAGGACCAAGAATCTTTCTATCCTGTCACTTTGCCATGTGTAACTTCCTCCCCAAGTTCTCTTATGGTCCAAGATGGCTCCTGGAGCCCCAGCCATTACATCCAATGACTGGAAGGAGGAGGCCTTCTCCTTCAGGAAACTTCCTGGAGGTTTCACGCAGCACTTCCGTCTCACTAGGCAGAATTTAGTGTATGATCGCACTCGTTAAATACGAGGCTGGAAAGTGTCATCTTTTAGCTAGGTGCCTGGTTAAAAGTCAGGATTCTATTCTATTATTAAGAAAATAGGAGACAGAAGCTACTGGGGAGCAGCTAGCAGCCTTTACCATAGCTCATTAGTCTCTAAACGGATGGCCAGCACCTGACCTCCCGGTCTGCAGCTCTAGGAATCCCAAGCTGAGAGGAAAGCTTAAACCAGCAGGTCTTTACTACCAGAAAAACAAGTTTTTGTATTTTTGGGGTTTCCCCTCTAGAGAAAGAGTTCTGGAAGAGTGGGCATCATGAGACTTTTTTTTTTTTTTTTTGAGATGGAGTCTCGTTCTGTCGCCAGGCTGGAGTGCAGTGGCATGATCTCAGCTCACTGCAGCCTCTGCCTCCCAGGTTCAAGCGATTCTCCCTCCTCAGCCTCCCAAGTGGCTGAGACTACAGGCGCGTGCCACCACACTTGGCTAATATGTGTAATTTTTAGTAGAGATGGGGTTTCACCATGTTGGCCAGGATGGTCTTAATCTCTTGACCTCGTGATCCACCCACTTTGGCCTCCCAAAGTGCTGGGATTACAGGCATGAGCCACTATGACCGGCACATGAGACTTTTTAATAGAATTTCACCTAGTATATTATTTTTGGTTTTTGATTTACTTCAAAGACATCATTGGTATAGCTTTGATGACTTCCTGGATTTTATAAACCATGAGGATAGAGGTTTAGAATAGACAAAGGAAGACGTGATGCATGTGAGTGTGCCAATGTATGCACACATATTTTTAGAAGGGAAGGGAAACCTCCACTCTGCTTTTCCAGTCATGTCCCAGACTGAAAAAGCAGAAAGCCCTGATTTTGTTCATGTGCGGATTCTTCAAGCAATGTGGAGCAAGGGCTGCTTCTTTGAATGTCTAGAGGCAATTAGGGGCTTGGGATGAGAGAAACAGAATGTGGAAGCTGAGGAAGCAGCCTAGAGACAGTGAGTCCAACCACCTGTTTTTATAGACACAGAAATTGAGGTCCAGCGATGTTACGGGTTTCCCAAAATCTATAGGAACCCACTTTTCTTATTCCTACGCTGGGGCTGTTTTGCCTATACCTAAGCCTATTTTGCCTTCTCCAAAATATATTTGCATATGGTTTTCTACCTGTTTCATGTGTGCCACTATTGGTTCTCCAGTGAAAGATCTGAACACCTATTATGTTTAAAGCACTATGCAAGACTTTGGTGTAAGGAGGAGAAAAAGATGAATAAGACACAGTTCTCATCTTAAAGAATTTATAGCCTAGAGAGGAACTGCAGACACATCAACAGCTAACTATAGGGCAAGACAGAATGTACTAAAGGCTACATAGACATATACTTGATAACTTCTATGGAAAGACTGATTTGGCTGGATTGGGACATTGAGGAAGACCTCATGGAGGAGGTCTTTGAAGAGGAGAGAGATTGTGGGAAGAGGTCATCTAGATTAGAAGAAAGCATGAATTGAGGCCCGAGAGTCACAATGCTACTTAATATCCCCCTGCCCTCGGTTCTCTTATGGAATTTGGGAGGGCTCAATAGTAGGACCCAAAAAGGAAAAGACTATGAGGGCCTCTTCTGCCTCCAGGGAGGAGCTCTAGTCCTGCTAACTTAGGCAGTGCTCTTGGTGCTGTTTGGCCATTAAAATGACTGAAATAAACAAAGTTGGTGCCAGAGTCCTCACCCAGATCAGCTGAACCAGAGTCTCTATGGGTGGCACTCAGGCATCTGTCTTTATTTACAGTCCCCTAGGTGATTCCGATGCTCACTGGGGTGTTTTAGAGCTAAGAAGAGGTGACTGAGCCCTGACGTAGATGACAAGAGGAAGGTATGGGCATTATCAGCTGAACTCCACAGTAGCAGCTTTAAGGAAAGGAGGCCAGGAGGGAGAAGTGAGTCTCCAGATCCCAGGTATCACCAGACTAACTCCCCACTATGCATATGAGCAGATAAGAACCACGGATGCAGAAAGCATTGTCCAGGCCCTGCAGCTTGTTACGGCAGCACTGTCATTCAGACTACTGCCCCTCCCAGTCCCATCCAGAGCCACCTTCACCTCAGTATGCCACCTCCCTCTGCCTGTTGCTCAGTCCACACTGAAGCCTTTGCATGACTGATGTGGTTTGGTTGTGTCCCCACCCAAATCTCATCTTGAATTGTAGTTCCCATAATCCCCATGTGTCATGGGAGGGACAGGTGGAGATAATTGAATCATGGGGGTGGTTCCCCATTCTGTTCTCTTGATGTGAGTGAGTTCTCATGAGATCTGATGGTTTTATATAGGACTTCCCCCTTGGCTGGGCACTCATTCTCTCTCTGGCCACCCTGTGGAGAAGAAGTGCCTTCTGCCATGATTGTAAGCTTCCTGAGGCCTCTCCAGCCATACGGTACTGTGAGTCAATCAAAAGTAATGTCCTTTATTAATTACCCAGTCTCAGTTATGTCTTTATTAGCAGCATGAAAACAGACTAATACAAAGATGAACAATGAGAAAAAGGCTTGGGTGACTGTGGGTGCCTCTATTCATTTGTGTGCAGTAGATGCCTGGCTGTTCTCAAGAATGTGAATTCAAAGGTTGCCTGATTCTTGTTTCTGCTTGACGCTCTTCTTGCTTTTGGGGCAGGCATACGGAGCTGGTTCTTCAGAGAAGAAATGGCTAGTTATGGTGATGATGGTGGGTGAAGCTTGTTCCTCTGCCATGCATGTTTGGGTGTGGGAAGGGGACAAGAAAGGCAGTGCTCAACAGCTAAGGGAGCAAGGACTGCCCGGAGGGGTGAGGATGGTCACCTACTAGGAGCTAGCTGAATGTGGCAGAGATGCCCCATGGTAAAGGGACATAGTAAAGGGACAGTCACTCCAGCCAGCCAGCCCCTGATCTGCAGTTGGTTTCTGGCTGTGGTAAAGGCATTGCTTATTCAGTTGCCTTACCTTGGAGTCAGCGGAGTCCAGACATGTTATATTTCTCTTCTTATACACTCATGAACCACCATACCTCTACTTAAACATTCTTTTATCAGCATTTAGTAATCTGCAGGTGTATCTTCAGGGCCTGTTTCCTCTGACAGGTGGGGACCTCCTTGAGGGTCCAGTCTGTCTCCTCCTGTATTCTCAGTGCCTCACACAGAGCCCAGAAAGCAGCAGGTACTTGATAGATGTTTGTAGATAGTGTGATGGGAGAAACATTCAACTGGCCCTTTGGGAGGCAGTTTCTTGCCTGATTCTGCCCTTGGCACTCTGTGGGATCATGAGCAAATCACCTCTTTCTGTGCCTTGTGTCTCCTCAGTGAAAATAAACAAAATGAAATCCAATTTGCAGTGAGCATCCCAATCTGTTTCTCAACACCTGAAGCTTATCAGATGGGACAGTTAACTGAGTTTCCAGGCGCTGGTTCTAATTCCAGCCCTGTTCCTTACTAGTACTCCCACCACTGAGCCCCAGTCCTATAGGGCATTATGGAGATTAATCCGCAGAGCAGGTATAAGGTGCTTGGAGAAGCTTTGACTTGTTGAACCCACAGATGGTTTTCTTTATACAAGTCCCCATTTGTTCTAACCAAGGACAGAAGAAAAAGTCTATATGTGAGAGACTACAGACATTAGAACTTACCAAGAGTTAGCCCAGATGGACATCAGAACTAGAGGTGAAGGAGGGAAATAGTACAACTGTAAGGAAGTGGGGGTGTCTAACTTATTGGGGGGGGTTGGATCAGAGCTGGTCTTTCTGGATAAAGGGACTAGATTAGAAGCCTCAGGAGGACTTTGTCAATCATCAGGGTCAATAGCTGAATAAGTTTGGGGACAGAGACTTCTGCTCCTTTGCTGATTTCCCCAAAGCGCTGGGTGATGGCGTTTGCATGGCTGTAGGTTTCCAGTGAACACCTGCTGAAGCCTTTGCCTTGGGAGAGTCTCCAGCAAAATCCGGGAGCTTTGGGGAAAAGCTTGCCAGGCTGGTAGCTTAGTTTGCTCCTTCCTGCAGGGTCCCCCAGTCCTCACTAACAGAGAGACTAAGAACCCAGGTGTCCCTTCCAGGCCCTCCTGGCCTGCGAGGCCCTTCTTGCTACCAATTTGGGACTCATCCCTCTTGGCTCTTCTGTGGCTCGGGAGGGACCCAGCCCCAATCATCTCAGCTCCAAGAGAGAAAAGGAAGAACATCTGTTAACACAAATGCTTTTCTAATTTCTTTTTAAATCTCACTCAGCATCTGCGTTAAACAAGGCTGATCGGCTTGTACAATATTTAATTTTGGAACCATTTCAAAAGACGCTGGTAAGAGGGGAGCAATGGGGAGAACAGCAGCCTCCTAAATCTTTAATAGCGTGCTGGTTAGGAGCTTCCGCTGGGCTCCGTCCTAATCACACAGAGGAGAATAAGCAGAGACAGAATTTCTTAATAACAAATACCTTTGCAGCACCTCATTAAATCACTGCATTTCAGAAACACAGCAGGACACTTGGGTGAATAAATAGTGCAATCTCCTACTCTGAAGGATTTTCACATCTGAGTTATTTCTCCTGCATATGATCAGTTCCTTTCTCCCTCTGTCTCTCTCGTTTTTTATTTTCACAAATGATTTTAGCTGATGAGTTCAATTAATGAAGACATTAGAGGCAAAGTTGGAAAAGCACCTCTTCCTTCTCCCCCTTTTTCATCTCTTCCTCTCCCCCACCTTATAACCATAGAGCCTTATTTTGTGTGTTTTTGCAGTTTAACAAACGTCACTGCCAAATGAGAGATGAGAAAAGGAGAGGGGGTGGAGAGGGCCACCCTGGTTGGTGTGAAAACAAAGCCTTCCCTGGTTGAGTGTTTATGAAGATGGTGACAAATGGGGCCTGGGAGGGAAAGGCAGGCAGGATGGAGCAGAGGTGCTGCAGGGTCCCTGGCCACCTGTGGATGCACCTGATCTTCAGTGGGGCCTGCAGCAGGACAAGTGACTGAAGAAAACCATGGATTTTCAGTTGCACTTCAGTGTTTATTGAGCACCTAATGTGTGACAGGCCCTGTACTAGCTGCTTACAATTAATGCTATCATCAAAACTCTAAGGCAGAGAGCCTCTTCCCACATTGTCCCTTGCTACAGTTGACTCAATCAATCTACTAATCAATATATCAAGATTTTAATGAAGAGGCCATAAACTGGCAATCCCCAGACTGTGTCCAGCTCAAAGACATTCTTTGTTTAACCCAAATACTGTTGGCTGTTTATTTTTTGCTTGTTGACTCTTGTTTTAAATAGAATCAGTGCTTGAGTGTAGTGTTTTTAAAACAGTGATTTATAACCCCTTAGTGGGTCCTAAAATCAGTTTAGAAGGGAGCCCAAGTTGCCTATGCTTAAGTTTTGCTTTTGGGAGAAATATATCTTTAAGTTCATTCTTCAGTGTATTTTCTGAGTCTTTCAATATATGGGGCATTATTTGCTCTTACTTTCGTAAATAAGCTTCACTTATTTATATAAGTGAATATGTATTCCATTTCCACAAAAATGGAATGGGGTAACTAAGATAGGATAAGATGGGATGGAATGGAATAGAATAGAATAGAAAAGAGAAGCAATAAAAGAAAATGGTCAATATGGGTCACACATGGTAAGGTAGTGCTATTCCAGTTTTGCATGTGGTGTATTTACATGCTGGTCCATGATCTAAAATCCATTGCTTGCTGTGGGACCCAGACAACAAACTGCAAAGCCTCTGTACTCATTTGAAATGTCCAACACCAAACATTTGCCTTATTGCAGAGCATCACTGGACACATTTATCCTGATCCTGACTGCCTGAGCTTGAAGCTCACTTGGTCACATATTTCCCATGTGACCTCGGTGTTGATGTCCAGTGGTAGCCAGTGATGTGGCCATGAGTGGCTGGTGGTTTCAGTGTCCTAAGCAGATATCCCTGAGGTTTGGAAATGGCAGGCTGGGTCTCCCTTGGATCCTGCCTGTTTTCCAAGTTCTGTTCTTTAGTGTTCTCTTCAATTCTGTGAGCACCAGTGTACTTCTAATAAAGTATTTATTACCAACCAGAGTTGGCTTCTGTGCTTGCAACCGAAAACCCAGACTGCCACGCTTAGAAATCTGGAGATTCCACATAAAAGTGTGAATTTCCAGTTTCTTTTGAAAAAAAAAAAAAAAAAAAAAAAAAAGTCTTGTGGTCTTGTGTTAGGCCTGTGTTTCCCCACAGCAAACCTATAGATGGTGTATTGGTTTTGTGTGACCGTGGTAACAAAGTGCCAGGAATCGGGTGGCTTCAGGCAGCAGAAATTGATTCCCTCACAGTTCTGGAAGCCAAAGGTCCACAATTTGCCAGGGCTGTGCTCCTTCTGGAGGATGCAGGGAGGAGAATTCATTGCTTGCCTCTTCTAGCTTTCGGTGTCTCCCAGCGTTCCCAAGCTGGTGGCCATGTCCCTCCAGTCTCTGCCTCTGTCTTCACATGGCCTTTTCCTCTGTGTGTCCATGTCATCTCCCTCTGCCTGTCTTATAAGGATACGGTGCTGCTATTTAGGGCCCACACTGATAAACCGGAATAACTCCTCATCTTGGGATCCTTACATTATTACATTTGCGAAGACCCTTTGCCCAAATAAGGTCACATTCACAGTTCTGGGGATTGTGGCATGGGCATACCTTTCAGCTCACTACAGATGGATGTCTACAGCCTCATCCAGACTGCTTTAATCACCTGCATGGCCTCCTAGGCCTGCTGCTTGTGAGTTTTTGACCTCTTAGTCTAGCAAATGCCTGCTCCACACCCAGGCCCAGTGAGAAGCTTTAGAAATGCAAGGCATAGTTTTCACCCTCAGCAGCCTTGTCTCTCTAAACACAGATGCTCAGGAAAGGCTGGAGTGGGGATGAGGCCTGCATGGAGCTGGCAGGCCTTGTCTGGGCCTTGAAGGCTTGAGATAAGTAGAAAGGGGTAGGAAGGAATAGTCTTCTCATGTGAATTGTATGCTGGGCAATGCTCCAGGTGCTGGGGAGACAGCAGTGAACAAAATAGACTGAGTCTGTGCTATTATGAAGCTTCCATTCTAGCAGAGTTAAAAAGACAATAAACATAATCATAACATGTAAGAAAGTCTAAGTGTGATAGAGAAAAGTAAAGCAGGGGGCAGGGTATGAATCCCAGGGGACAGTGGGTGATGCTATTTTCTTAGGGTGGTCAGGAAAGACTTCTGTGATTAGGTGACATCTGACCCTGGTCCTAAAAGAAGGGAGGGAGGGATCCACATATATATTTCTAGAAACAGAAATCAAAGCAGAGGGATCAGCATGTGCAAAGGTCCTGTGGCAGCTGTGTGCTTGGTGTGTTTGGGAAACAGCTCTGGGGCCACTAGAGCTGGAGAGGAGTGGTCTAGTGGGCAGGCTGTAGACAGGGAGCACTGGGGAGGGGATTATGGCCACGGTAAGTGCTTTTAAGAGTTCAGAATCAAGTATACACTCCATAGCAAGTCTTTAAAGCAGGGGATCATAAAGATGGATGAGGAATAAAAGGCTTCATTCTCACATCTCCAACTGAAGTTTAGCATTCCCTTAATTATAAATGTAGGCACCGTCCCTAGCATCTAATTCACAGCAATTTTGGTAGTACCTTGTGACTTTGTCACCCATAGAAATCACAGAGTTTTTTTTTTTTTTGAGACAGAGTTTTGCTCTTGTTGCCCAGGCTAGAGTGCAGTGGGGCGATCTGGGCTCACTGCAACCTCTGCCACCCGGATTCATGTGATTCCTCTGTCTCAGCCTCCTGAGTAGCAGGGATTACAGGTGCATGGCATCGTACCCAGCTAATTTTGAAATCACAGATATTTTTATATCATATTACAGTTATTACACCTATCTTAAAATATTGTTTTCTCTCAGCACTACTTCAAAATTATATAATTAGACCTGCCACCAGAATGCATTATTTAATGCGTTAATAAAAAGCTCACATATCACTATATCACAAATTAGTTTTGAAAAAACATTTTCATAGCTGCATTTCAATATAATTTATTTTGTATGTAATCTTATGTATTTTATTTTATGCATTTAAAGACATAATTCTGGGAAGCTTATGTATTTTATTTTATGCATTTAAAGACATAATTCTGGGAAGAAGTCCAAAGGCTTTACTAGACTCCCCAAGGGGTCCGTGGTGCATGGCAAGGTTAAAGAGCCTTTGCCTTAAGGCCTGAGGGATGTGGCTCCTGCACACACCTGGCCCCATATCTGGCTGTTTAGGTCCTCTCATCCACAGTGATGCTATCCTTCATCTGTACTGATCTACAGGCAGTTTCTCCACATGTGATGCCCTTCATTCTCCTCCAGCCTTGGCCAATGCTGCTCCTTGTGCCTTGAACAACCTTCCTTCCTTCATTCCTTCCTTCCTTCTTTCCTCCCTTCCCTCTCTCCCTCCCTTCTTTCTCTCTCTCTCTCTTTCTTTCTTTCCTTCTACTTTCTTTCTTTCTTCTTTCTTTTTTGTTGAGTCAAGGATTTGCTCTATTGCCCAGGCTAGAGTGCAGTGGAGCAATCACAGCTCACATCCTGTGTTCAACCAATACTTCTGCCTCAGCATCCTGAGTAGCTGGAATTACAGGTGCACACCACCACGTCTGGCCAATTTTTTGATTTTTTATAGAGACAGAGTCTGCCCATGTTGTCCAGCATGGTTTTGAACTCCTGGCCTCAAATGATGCTCTTATGTAGGCCTCCCAGAACGTTAGGATTATAGGCATGAGCCATTGTGCCCAGCCACTGTTGCCTTTTAAAAAATTTTGCTTATCCTTCAAGTCTCAGCCTTGCTGTCACTTTCTCCAGGAAGCCTTCCCCGATCCCCCCACTACCAGGTGGAAGTCTGCTCAACCTTGGGCTTTTCTGCCTTTCCGATTAGCCTGTGAGCTTCCTGAGGGTGAAGGCTCAGGGCTGATCTTCTCTGGTGTCAAGTCCAGTGACTGGCACGACGCAGGTGCTCAATATGCTCAAGAAATATCTTTGGACTATGAGAATGAGTCATCTCATTGAATCCTGACATAATCCGTGATGTAGTTGGGATTCCTTGCATTTTGCAAGTGAAGAAGGAGGAGGTGGGGTTAGCCAGCAAAGGAGAGTGGTTGGAGGAAGGGCTTGGAGCTGTGTGAGGCAGTGGGAGCCCTGTTTGAAGCAAGGGCACTGTGGGCAACATTGGGAGACTGGGCCGTGGAGAGAGGGTGAGCGCACGTGGGCGTGGAGACTGAATCCAGGGCTAAGGACTTACATTTGATGCAGTGGTCACGAGGGGATGGTGCAGTGGACACGAGGGGAAGGTGAGGCCTGGAGAATATCAACCATGTCCCCCTTCCTGTCCTCTGGGGAGGATGGAAGAGAACATTTGGTCATCAGCCTTTGTAACAACATTTACTGTCACATGCCCTAGTCTCTTCTTCTCTGAACTTTGCATTCCTAGGTTTTTTTTTTTTTTTTTTTTTTTTTTGCCATTTTCATCCAATAATCTTATGTTTCTTCAAGTGGTATAGGGCTTGCATCTTGGTTTAGTAAAAAAGTCAGGAGGTAGATGTTGACTTCTCTCCCTTACATTTATTATCTGTGTGACCTTAAGCAAGTTTTTTAGGCTCTGGGAATACCTAACACTGGTAAGCTGTCTACCTAGACACATGCTCCTGGCCAGGCCCATTCTCAGTGACAGCTGGCTCATCTTCATCCTGCTGGTCTTCACTCACCTCATGTTCTCTGCCCATGCTGTGGCCCTGCCCAGAGGCCAGGGCTCCTCCTGTCTATAGAAACCCTACCTATCTCTCAAGGCCCAACTCAAACACCATCTTTTTTGAAGCGTGTGATACTGTATGGCAGCAGGACAGCTGTTTAACCTCTCTGGCCTCAGTTTCCTCATCTGCCAACATAGAATTGCTATGAGGGTCAAATGCGCCAATGCAGGAGTGGGCCTTGCTCACAGCAGGGGCCCACCACCCATTTGCTTCCCCTCCTTCTTGGGTGTCTCAAGTGGCTGGCCAGCTGCTGTGCATGGAGCCCTGCTCACATCTCTGTTAACATGGACAGGTCTGTAATCACTTCTTCTCTCAGATGTTCCATCCCCAGGCATGTGCACTTCTTGCTCTCCTGCTTGCCTTCCTCTTGCTATGTCCCACACGGATCTCCTCTATGAATCTTTCAGCATCTTCTTCATAAGCAATGAGGCTGCAGGCCAGGGTCGCATCCACATCAAAGGGTTTCTCTGGGAGCTGGAGCAGGAGCTACGGATTTCTGAGGTGGCCAGAGAGGCCTCTCCATTGTCTGTGCCTTTGGGGACAAGGCCTGGGGCTACCTGTCTTTATCTGCGCAAACAGTAAATGCCACTGAGCAGGTTCTCTAGACATCGGGCTTGGAAGAGGACTTAGAGAAGAAGCCTCGCACATACAGAGCACCCTTTGGGATAGGCCTGTATCAACTTTCTTTTTTTTTTTTTTTTGAGACGGAGTTTCACTCTTGTTACCCAGGCTGGAGTACAATGGCGCGATCTCGGCTCACCACAACCTCCGCCTCCTGGGTTCAGGCAATTCTCCTGCCTCAACCTCCTGAGTAGCTGGGATTACAGGCACATGCCACAATGCCCAGCTAATGTTTTGTATTTTTAGTAGAGACGGGGTTTCACCATGTTGACCAGGATGGTCTCGATCTCTTGACCTCGTGATCCACCCGCCTCGGCCTCCCAAAGTGCTGGGATTACAGGCTTGAGCTACCGCGCCCGGTTCAACTTTCTTTAGGTTCTTGCACTTCTCCTTTCTGTGTGGTAGGTATTATTAGTCCCTGCTCTACAGTCTAGGAAGCTGAGGCCCAGAGAGATGAATGGGTTTTCTCTAGGTCACACAACTTGCGAGTGGCACAGACATGAATAAAATCTATACTGGTCTGCCTCCAAAGCCTAAATTCTTTCCATTGTGCCCATCTGTCTGCATACTCCCTTGACCAAGTACATAAAGTCAGGGAGCTGCATTCGCTAGGGAGGAGGAATCTGCCTCCCTCTATGGGAAGGCACACAGAGATGCTGTAGGGTGACAAGTATTTGCAGGCTGCACAGCAAAGACAGACCAGGATTTCTGTGAAGGCTCCAGTCTTAAGGGTCAAGAGTGGGGGATCATCTAGACACCCAACTGCAGTGGCCAAGAACTAGGGGAATCTCCAGGAGGCGGGGGCACTTACCATGCCATCAATGTAATAATAGTATCTGTTCTCCTGATTCTGACCAAGCTGCTTCCACAAAGCCTGGGATGCTGCCAACATGTACCAGGAGGGGCGTTTTACATGAAGGCTAGGAAAGGGCCTTGGAAACATTTAGCTGGACTTGTGATTGTTGGTTCCTATCAATAGGCTCACTCACCGGAGTTTCCCAATTTCTCCAACTCCCCAACTTCTCCTTCTTCATCTTCTCATCCCATAAAGTACCAGGACCTCTGCAGGCCCCTCTTCTCAACTTCTTCCCATAGTGATGGTCCGAGATTGGGCCCCATGTAGTCAAGAGTGTAGACTCTGGAGCCAGATCCCTGGCCAACTGCCACACTGCTTACTTGCTTTGTGACCTTCTGCCACTGCTGCATACTTCAGTTTCTTCATCTGTCAAATGGGGCTAACATTTGTGCCAGCTTCACAACCTCTCCAGTTTAAGGTGGCTGCACTCCAGCCACCTCTAACTCAGCCCAGTCCTGGTTTCTCTGCCTCTGTTTTGCTCAATCTGTATTCTTCCTGGAACACTCTTCTGCACCGTGCTGCCCATCAACATCCTGCCCATTCTCTTCTTGAAAGTTTGGTGCAAACACCTCTGGAAGAAATACTGCCTCCACCCTGAACTTGGTCCTGTGAATTCCACAGCATGCAATAAGGCATTGCATGCCTTTTCTTGATCTCCTTTTGAATCTGAATATATGCCTTCACTATAGCAGGTACTCAGTACTCATGTTCATATGTTAAACTGAAGTCCTGTTACAACTTAATGTATTTCCTCGAAGCAAGTGCCCTTTAATAAATAAGAATTCTTCACAACTGAATATCACTTTATAGTGGAGAAACTCACTTTCACAGGCAGCATCTCAGTTCATCCTTAGAGCAGCTCTGAGAAGGCAGTTGTGGAGTTAGCCCATTTTACAAGTGGCGAAAATGAGTTTTGGAGATGTTCCTTATCTTGCTCAGGGTCACATGGCTAATAGGTAGGGGTCCAGGATGCTGGACTCTGAAACCCACTTACTTTCCATCTCCAGACTTCCCACTGTCTTTCCCTTTGTTCAGGTATAGACAATGTGAGCATCCAGGTTGACTAAAAACATTTCAGAGTAACAGCTCTTGCCCTAGATATTGGTTGCATTGATCTCTCTTTCCTCACTCCCAAGCTTCCTCCCTTGTGGGCTGATGAGAGAACTTGGGTAAAGAAATGCTTCCACAGAAACAGATGAGGGGGCCTGAGTCCCAGACCTAGTGGGCAGTATGGTTATTTATTTATATTTTTAATTTAGAGACTGAGGTCTCACTATGTTGCCCAGGCTGGTCTTGAACTTCTGGCCTCAAGCAATTCTCCCCGCTCTGCCTCCTAAAGTGCTGAGATTACCGATGTGAGCACCCCACCCGGTCACTACAGTTTAATGGCTTGAAGTCACGCTGGCCTGGCTTCATATCCCACTCGCCATGCTTTCTTTCCTACCTGTGTGAAATGGGGATGATACTATATACCTTGTCTGGATGTGGTAAGCACTGAAAGGCAGAGTGTCTGAAAATCCCACTGCACAGTGCCTGATACACCAGCGATTCTCACAAAACAGGAGCTAATAGTTATCATAAGGGTTTTTGCCGAATTTAAAATGAGGAAACTGAGGCCAGTATAAGAAAATTAAATGCCAATTTATTCAGCTCCTGGGTGAGGTTCTATGGTCTGGGGAAAGGGGGCCAGAGAAGTCACACTGACTTCCTGGGGCAGGGGTGGGGGCGGGGGTGGGGTTTTTATGGCTAGGAGGAACGAGCAACAGCTGGGTGCTCTGATTGGGTTGGGGGGAGCAGGATTGGGACGGGGCCGGCCGCTATTGGTTGGCGGGTTGGCAGGCGGGTTTCCGGTGGGAGAGCCGGCCAGGGTTGCGTTAGCCGGAGCCTTCCAAGGGAGCCATGCGGCAGAGCTAGGTGCGGAGTGCAGAGTCAGGTGCTGAGTGCAGAGGTTGGTGTGTCCAGCCTCCCGGTGAGGCAACTGGCCTTACAGTTATAGTTAAAATTTATTGAGGATTTATTTTGTACTAGGAACCTTATTATTTTCATATTTATCTCATTTGCTACCCCCCACAATCCCTTGTAATACAATTACTACCCCTTTTTTTCCCACAGATTAGGAAACTGAAGCTCAACCTGTTACATAGTTGCCAAATGCCACAGAGTTTTTCAATAGTGCCACAGGGGTGAGCCTGTGTCTGTTCATGGATGCGTCTCCAGCTTTGTACACCTGGGACACTGCCCCATTTGGTAGAATCAAGAGATAGAAACTGTTATTATTATCATGGCTCCAGCAACCAAATCAGAATAGCAGTTTTGATATGCTTAGCCTGCCAATGTAGGGTTGGAAGTTTGAGCTTGGCAATGTGTTTCCAGGGGTGTGATAGGGATGGGGAGAGAGGCTGGCATTGGGCTGTGGCCGTTACAAGGCTGTGGATCAGGGCAAGAGAAGAAGCTACCTTTCCTCTCTTAGCGCATGGGCTGGAGGCAGAGCCCTGGGCCACTTGTGCCTGCAGTGCCCATCCTGATGGATGGGATCTGACAGAGTGTCCTCCTTCCCTCCCAGCACAGGGAATACAACCCCCAGCCAGCAGGGGACTGAGTCCAGGTGAGCTGCAGGCCTCAGGCAATGACAGATACTTTGTGCAAACAATGCCTCCTCCCTTGGGGCTCTACTTCCCTGGGCAGTCCTCTGAAATAAACGACAGCATGGAGCACTGAGCCAGCAAGACCACAGAGGCTGTCTGCCCAGGGCAGCCCTAACGGTGGCATCCACAGCCAGCCTGCTGCAACACCATGCTCACACCCCAGACCTCATCCAATCTGTCTCCTCTATCAAGTTCAGGAGGGGTGAGGGAACTGTTGGAGCTGCAGACTGCTTGATCCTCTATGTGGACGGAGTGTACAAGTCTATGCTTAGTATCTGAATCAGTGGCCACTTTGGGGCAGGGAGGAATGGACAGAAGAGCTGCATCAGATGTAAGATGCCCAGATGAGGAGGTCCAGATAGAACACTGAAGAGACAGACGTCTATTTTGGCTTTGGGTCTATTTCCTCAACATTCCCACTATGATACCATTGCCCACTTCTTTCAAGGACATAGATGGCAAGAGCTAGAGGAGCCTCAGAGGCTGTCTGTCTAATATATTCATCAGGTGCCAAAGGGAATTTGAGATAGTGCTGTCACTGGATGGCCACAGTGCTGTGGGCTTGGCCAGCAGATGCTGCCTTTGTGAAATGTAGAAAAGGTGCCCTCTCTTGGGGGATGCAGCCCTGTGCCAGGATGCACTGCTTGGTGAGTGCCAAGTGGATACGACTTCCGCCCCCTCTCATGCCCTGGGTCCACCACCCTGCACAAGTACACGCAGCTGTCCTGAAACACCTAAGCCCAGAGAGAAGTCAAAATCCTCAGTGTGACCTACAGGGTATGTGCTAGCTGCCAAGTTTCAGCAACCATCAGTCTCCCCTCCCACCCACCTGGTAGCCACACCGGATTCCTTTGGGAGCTTCTTGCTGCCTCGAGGCCTTCTGCACTGGTAGCTCACTCTCCTTGAACAATCTTCCCCTTTTTGAAGGGGCAAACTGCTACTCATCCTACTGGGCTCAATGCAAGTGTTACATCCTCAGGGTAGCTTTCTCTAACCGCTCAGACTTGGGTAGGACTCTATCATACATTCTCATGACAAAGGATCATTCTTCTATGCAGTTGTCATTAACTACTGTGTATCTAGCCTCCCCCTGCTCACTCCTGGACTGGAAGCTCCATGAGGGCTGGTACTATTTTGTTCATCACTGCATCTCTATCATCTGGAGCAGAGCCTGGCACATGGTAGACAATTAATAAGCTGGGTATGGTAGTAGGTGCCTATAGGGAGGCTGAGACGGGAGGATCACTGGAGCCCAGGAGCTTAGAGCTAAAGTCCATAGCTGCACAATATGGCTACACTCTGATTGCATCTGTGAATAGCCACTGCGCTTCAGACTGGGCACCATAGCAAGACCCTGTCTCTAAATAAATAAATAAATATTTGTTGCATAACTAAAAGGCCTTTCTCTGATTTCCTCCTTTATCCTATAGGAAGCTTAGGACAGGCTTTAGTAACAGGACTTTCAAAGGGATGATTCTCCCCAGGGTGAAAATCCTCATCCGGGCATCTTGCATCAGATGCAGCTCTTCTATCCACTCCTCCCTGCCCCAAAGGGGCCACTGATTCAGATCCTAAGCACAGACTTGTAAGCTATTTAATTTTTCCCAACATCTCTTGCCCTTTGCTCACTCAACAGTGTCCTGAGAAAGAAATTTCTGGCTGCCTATGCACTGGGCTCAGGAAAACACAGAATCAGCACTGCTTCAACTTTTATTTTTAACCAGTGATTGATCTTGCTTCCAGCAGATTTATTTTCAGCATAGGGCCTGTGGGCCAGTGCTAATTTGCATGCCTAACTGCCCTCCAGGAGCTAAACCTCTCAGGTGATGTCCTGAAACACAGGGTTTTGTTGCCCTGACCCCTTCTCATCTCCTATGGGGAAGGGATGGGAACTGCTCCTGCCAAATACTGGGGGATCAGGCCTGGAATTCCATTACCTTCCCTGGGACTGAGACTTGGTTAAGGAGCTACATCCAGCCCTTACTCCTTCTGAATTCATCATAGATCCAGATTATACTAGATCCAGGTTATGTTTCTATGTACTTTATTTCTCCATCTCATTTATTGAGCACTTACTTTATGCGTATACAGAGCTAGATGCTAGACATAGAGGTGGGATGGGGAATGGAATTCCACGATGAGTTAATCTTTGCCCTGCCTCAAAGTCGAAATCCAGAGAAAAAAGACTGTGAGGTAATTGTTTAGAATCAATGTGGTAAGTGCTAAGTAGAAATTTTGCACAAAGTTTTGCAGGGAGAGGGAAGCTAGTTAATCTTCTTAGAGACTTGTCAGGGAAGGCGTCATGTTATTTGCACTGCTTAGTGCAAATGTAATTTGCACAATATCTCTGCAAGTCAAGATCTTGTAGGCATAGGAAGATTCCAGGCAGAGGGCATAGCATGTGCAAAGGTATGGAGGCCAGAAGGCAGGTGACGAACTTGAGAAAGAGCCTGTTCAATGTGGCTAGAACACAGAATGCATGACAGCAAGTGGTGCAACATGAAGTGGGAAGGAAAGGCATCTTTGCTAGTCTGAGAAGCTTATGATTACCTGATTCTTTATGCACTGCCTAACTCTCTAAACAGACTGCACGGGCCTTGAGTGGTGGGACTGTGTTGCTGCTGCTGCCTTGTCACCGTCTCATAGCTCCAGGCTCAGAGCTGTAGGGGCAGTAGCCAAAGGAAGAGCCCAGGCCTGGCTAGGCTAGCAGGCAGGTCCTCCTGGAGCCAAAACAGATCCTCCCACGTGAAGCCTGAAAGGAAGCATCTTGCAGCTCCGTCTAATTACAGGGTAAGTGAGCCGGCCTCCCTCATGGTTAATTTGCTATGTGCCTTTATTGCCAGCAGAAGACAGATGACTCACGGAGGGTATTCCATATAGGCCTGCCAGTAATTGTCTTTATGACTTCATGAGCCTTTTATGGGCTCCACTGGGAAAGGTGTTTTATTTTTCCTCTTTTCATTCTCCATTTTTAGTCGGTAAATAACCAACTTTCTGAGAGCGGAAGGAATATCAAGTTCAGGTTCTAGGTGAAGCAATCCCAAGATAGGCCATGGCCATCAGAATTGAGGCCGGGGTCAAAGCACAGGACAGAGAGAATTAAGACAAGGTGGCACACTGAAGGGTACGTGAAGGGGGTAATGCCCATCAGTGATTAATATACATATCATCAAAATTTAAACATGAATAAATGTTCCTTTTCAGCAGATTTACTTTCTCAATGATGCTTGGCTTAGATTAATGATAATGTGAGTTTATCTTTTCAAAGTACACACAGACTGTTCTGCTTGAAGGGTTGGGGGAGGAGGTAGGAGTAGGTAGATGGGGAAGAAATTTGTGGTGTCCCAAAAGAGTGTTATGTGGGAGGATAGTCACAATTACTTTATATTTAATTAGCATCTAGTCTCTATATGTGCAAGAGGTGCAACAGTGAGACACTTGTTTAAACAGAATGATAATGGAGAATCGAAGGGTGTCTCATGTCAGAGGCACTCTGCGGCTGGCTCCCCTTGGCTTTCAAAAACCAGTTGTTACATTTTCAGGAATTTCATGAGCTGTTTTACTTCATGTTGGCAGTTTCAAATAAGCCATAGTGGGATTATTTACACCAGGGTAATGGGTAAACACTACAAAGCAGAGCCCCACCCTCACTCAGCTGGTAAACATGTATCCGCATATCATTATTGTCACCTTCCATAACACTGAAGTGTTCAAGCAGGGCTCAAGGACCACCTGGCAGGATAAAAATCATGAACTAGTATTTATTGATCACTTACTATGTGGCAGGTGCCGTTCTAAGCACTTCACATGTGTTTACTCATTAACCCTTTCAATGCCACAGGGTTGATGCTATTCTAGAGGCTAAAACGATACCCATAAGGCTGAGACTTAACAGATGGAGCCAGAAAGGATTATTAGATTATATCCTCATTTCCTGGTTTTACAGATGAGATAACTAAGATCCAGAGAATGGAAATGGTGTGGCCAAGGTCAGTGGCCTGGAGGTCAATCTCCTGACTCCCCAGCCAGAGTCTGTTTCTCCTTCTCTTATTCTTTCAGCTTCCCTTACTATTGCCCTGTCTGGATCCAGGCAACAGCTGCACCCCAAAGGCCTAAAAGAGGCAGCCCCAGGCTAGAGGCCGTGGAACGAGTCCAGTGGGCTCTGTTTGTGTTGTTCCTATTTCCTCTATCAGCATTGCTGAGGCCCAAGCTCCGTCCACGGCTGCCTCTCCTTCCACTCTGCCATTGTCTGAGGGTCCCACTGGAAGCAATCCAGACTTCAAACTCTCAGCAAACATCTGGAATAACAAGAAAAAATAAATAAAAATAAAAACCCAAGCCAGAGCTCTGCCTATTAGCCCAGGCCTTAACTGAGGGTGGAGGGGGTGAACAAAGGTGGGCTGAAACTCTCACAAACCAGTGATTAGCCTCGAGAATTCAACTGCTAACTGCAAAAGGGTTCAAGGGGAGTCCAATGTGGACCAGGATTGGCAAAACGACTCTCCTTGGGTGCTTAGGCTCTGCCGCTTGCTTTGCTGATTGCTTTTGGTGTGAAAAAGTTGGCCAGAGTCAAGAAAGAGACTCAAGATGAAAATCCCTTCAATTCTTAAATATATAGGTATATTCTAATGTAGACGGCATTCTAATAGGGTAAACATTCCAATGTAGACTATAAGATCAGGCATTCCCAGAGCTGAAAGGGCCTTCAGGAATGCTTTCTCTGCTTCCGGGTATCAGTGGGTGTTGCTGACAGACAGGGTGCTACAAAGGGAAGACAAGGGACTGTCCTCCCAGGGTGTCAGTGGCACCTTGCTAGATAAATTCACCTTTTTTTGAGGTTCGGTTTCTTAGTCAGTTGAAGTAGAGGGTTTCAGACTCCAGGGACTCTTCCAGGTCTAACATTTTAGATCCTAAACAAAAGGGAACAACATTTCAAAGATGGAATTACACACGCATGCATACACACGTGCACACACACACACACACACACAAATTGACAAATAGGAAAAGCTTTCAAAAATCTCATTCAAATTGCTGAATTTGTCTATTAGTGAGATTTGTTTCTTTACATGTGCTAATTGGTCTTGGCATTAATTAATCTGATTTCATTATATTCTCTTTAATTTGTCAAGATATCATTTTGTTATTGGGTGATGGAACACTTCGAAGGATTGTTAGAATTGGAATATATTTCCCCCCGTTTTAAAGTTCCTGGAGAAAAGTCGTTGTCAATTAAGTTAATTTGCATACACATTAGGTTAATCGTTTTAGTTTAGCCACATTTGTGGAAATTTACATAGCAAATTGACCCTCCGCTTTTCACTTAAACATATATAGCACACCGAATGGTGTATTTTGAGTTGCTAATGAAACTGAGGTTATTTTACACGCTTCTTTTAGTAAAAGAGGTCTAATTAGACCAAGTAGTTTTTTATTTCATCCGTAATTGCAAAACAAATAAGCTTCTTGGCATTTTTTTTCCTAGCGGCAGCATCACACGGACAGGGACGTTAATAGGGAAGTCATGTTTTCCTAATTAAGCCCAGTTTGATTCCTGCTCACTGTTCCGGTGTCAGCCCTCTCCAGCTTTCTCCTAGGTACTCTTCTGCCTGAGTTGCTAAGCCTCCTGGTATACCTATTAATAGAAGACTCCCCCACATGGAGCCAACTGAATTAAAAAATGTAACTAGGAAGGCAGGGTGGGAATTTTGACAGATTTGTTTTTAAATTTTTTTTTATGCCAGAGAAGAGAAAGTTGAATTTAAAAGGGGGTCTTGCTTCTCTCCATCAGGGGAAGGAAAGAGAGAAAAATAGCTTTTGTTCTCCCCTAGAAAAGAAGTTGGCATACGCATTGGTGGTGGTGTTTCAAAAGTGACTCTAGGGGCTACCTCATTCAGTGCTGGAAAATTGGCTGTTGTCTCCTCTTCCAAGACTGTGGAGCAGTGGAGAGCTTGTAGTAATGTGGGATAGATGGAAAAAAAAGGGGGGGATCTGGGATCTGAGCCTTTGCAGAGGGGAGGTGGAGGGGAACTTCTCTTGGCCTCTGTCCTAGAGGAAGTGGGAATTGTGGGTGAGGGGAGCCGTGGGAGGGATGTTGGTATAACTGTATGGAAGCTGTGCTCCTCCTGTTTCTCTAGATTACACAAAGGACACAGAAGAACTTGATCTGCCTATGCTGGATTTGTTTTTTTCTCTTCTGGCAAACATGATTTTGCTGAGTTGTAGGGGAAGGGCCCGGAATGGACAATAGGTAAGGCTGGGCAGATAGAATCAGAAGTGGGTGCTGCACCCTCAGAATAGAGTCAGGAGACTTGGGCTCCAGTCCTAGTTCAGGACTGCAAAAAGTGGCCACAGTATCATTTCTCTTTGTGTCCCTACTCTTTACAATGTGAGTTTACAATTCTTCTCAAGAGGTAAAATCTATTTCCAGCATCTTTGAATCTGGGCTGTCCTGTGACTTGCCTTGGCCAATAGCATGTGTAAGAAGTGGTGATAGGCCAGCTCCAAGCCTAGTCTTGGAAGGTCCTGCGTGAGACTTTCTGAGTTCACTCTCTAAGAACCCTGCTACTACCCAGACCAGCCTGCTGCATGAGATGGTACTAGCCATGTGGCCCAGTTGCCCCCATTGTCCAGCTGACACTAGCTGATCCCCAGAAGGAGAGCCACCTAGCTGGCCTTCAGGGAGCTGCAGATTGCATGGCAGATCCCAGCTGAGTCCAGCCTAAATTTCAAACCCACAAACTGTGAGCTAAATAAATGGTTGTTGCTTTTTGGCACTAAGTTCTGAGAATGATTTGTTAAGCAGCAATAGCTAACTGATACAACCATTAATCAGTCCTTGGGAAAATGTCTCTTCATCCTTGAGCTTCAGCCTCCTAATCTGTAAAATCAGGTGGGAGTAGAGAATCCTAATCTAAGTTTCCTCGCAAATACCATCTTCCTGTAGCTAAAAGAGCCTGGCATTTGGCCAGAAGGGACTCCATGTAGGGCATACTCGGCTGTTATTGAGCACTGGCACACTAGGGAAAATGAGTCCATCAGCTGCTCTCTAGATGAGAATGGGATATAATACGTGCAAGGAGGAAAGAAAGCATTGTCTGTCTTGGGACAAAGAACAGGAAAAGGAGATAGTGTTGGGGCCCTGAAATGTGAGCTGGTGAAGAGGTGGTGTGAGTGTGTGTGCATATGAGACACCTGAAGAAGATGAAGTTACTGAACGTCCAGAGGGCGGTGGAAGGGGTGTGCTTTGAATAACCACGAGTCTGATAACACTGTCTATGTGGCAAGTTCTGACGCATCAAGGTGAAGCACACAGCCAGCAGGCTGCAGGCCCAGCCATAAGCCCCAGAGGCCTATGGCCACTGAAAGGTGTGGGTTGGTGCAGAAAGTGCCCAGCCAGCCTTTGGAATGGGATTTCTCAACTTGTTTCACCATCATACATACCTATACCAGGAACAGACGGGACGCTCTGAGGGCATGCCTGCGTCATGAGCAATCCCTGTGGTGGTCTCTTCATGCTTTTATTTACCATTGAAGAATATATTTAGATCATCAACTGGAAAATAAGTAAACCAAATGTTGTCTCTCCATATAATGGGATATTATTTGGTCTCAAAAAGGAATGAAGTACTACATACATGCTACAACATGGAGAACCTTGAAAACATATGCTAAGTGAAAGAAGCCAAGTCACAGAAGACCACATGCTCTATACGATTCCATTCCTAGAAAAGTCCAGAGCAGGGGAATCCATAGAGATGGAAAGTGGAGTCATTGTTGCTTAGGTCTGGGGTAGGAGAGCGGATGGTAGATAAAGGATGTGGGGTTTCTTCTTGGAATAAAAATGCTCTAAAATTGTCTGTGGTAATGGTTGCATAACTCTGGGAATACATTAAAAAATCATTGAATCGTACACTTTAAATGGGCGAATTGTGTAGCATTTGAATTATATCTCAATAAAGCTGTTAAAAAAGAGTACACTTAGGAATGCAATGATTAAGAATGAGAGGTACAGTGCTTAGCTTACATAATCAGGGCTTAATATTTGTGAAATGAATAAATGGCCAAAGAATAAAGGAATAAATGTTTTTCTATGGTTAAATTTGAATTTACCCTGGTTTAATCAAACAAGTTATTTGTAAACTTTAATTTTTTATTATTTGGGATGCATTAATATTTGGGAAATACCTCTTAGTTCACAGAGACCTGTGGGTTAAGATATGCTCCTCTGGCAACATCCCTATTATGTAAAATTCCTGTTGTGGGGCTCACCTACTGGATTGGACTCCTGGATATCAGTGTGGGCTATAGACAGGTCTGAACTTTTCCTGTGCTCTTGGGTTTCTGAGAAGCCAACTGACCCCATGAGTTTTCCTCACCTTGGCCTCACCTCCCTTGCACTCCTCCTCCTTTCCCACCGATCCTTGCTGCTCAGGTTCCAGCATTCCTTGTATTCAGGCAGGTGTCTGGCAGCTTCTTGCAGTCTCCCTGACACTAAGCCAGAGAGGGCAGACACTCAGCTGAACTCGGCCACTATGGTCAAATGCTTAAGGTGGCAAGGCTGAGGCACTAAATCTTAATATCAGAATCCTGAATATATGCAGGTGTGGAGAGATGGGTGCAGGAGTCCTGGATGGCTGAGTACAGGGATACCTGGTCACTCGGGTCTTGGTCTTCGATGCATGCCGGTGATAAGGTTAGCTTTTTTTTTTTTTTTCATCCTCTCACATTTTTTTTCAGCATCCTTCACCCACTATGTGAACCTCTTCCCCTTTCTTCCTCAGTCCCCTAGGCTGGCCTGATTCTAGGGCGTTTTTGTACTTAACACCATTGGCTGAGATGTAATTATTGTGTCTGTTTTCTATGACCGACCTCATTGCTGGAGGGAAAGGCCACAGCTATTCATCTTTATATCTACCCAGTGCTGAACAGACTGCCTTGCACACAGTATTAATGTGTGTTAAAAGTGAGTCATTTTCAAGCAAAAGGGGTTGGCCAGCATCATGGGGATCATACTCCACTGGTGCCCCCCTTCTCCGTATGAATAGAGAACTGGCTTTACGTGACAGAAACCTTGTGTGAAGGTCAAATTCTAGATCCAGGCAGGAAATGGACACATGTGAACTGGTCCTATAACACAGCAGGGGGTGGGGATCGCGTGAGCAGCTGGAGAAATTGTGCTCTGCCTAAGACATCTAAAAACACATCTTAAAAAAAGAAAAAAAAAAACTCCTAGACAAAAATCTATGTTTGAAGTATCCTGTGCACTCCTCTTGCGACAAGGTCAAACTTGAATCCGAAACTCCAGGGAAAAGGTGACATTTCCTGGAAGTTTTCCAGCAGCAGCAAGGTCGGGAGGCATAGCATGAACTTGGAGCCAGAAGAAAAAATAGAGCTTTGACTCTATCATTATTAGCTATGTGATATCCAGGCAAGGCATTTCAGATCTGTGCTTCAGTGTTCACATATATGAAATGGGCATACAAATGACAAAATAAGGTAGATAAGTGAATGTTGTAAAATGTAAACATTGCTATACAAAGACAAGGTACTAGGGTTCTTGGTAGAAACTTGCACGAAACTCGCACAGCTTCTCCTAGGGACTGCAGGGGCCCCAATCTTGTCATCAGTCGAGAGCCAGTCAATGTTGGATGTGCCATGTCCCACCCCCGTGGGGCCCCCCTCCCTGCACTTGTCCTCTCGCTGATCCAGGAGCAAAGTAGAAAATGGCATTTCTGAATGAGGCTGACAGTTCACCAGGCACAAAAACCCACCCAGTTGTGACTCAGAGTTTTGGAGGCGCAGATAGAATTAAGGAAATGTTAATGTATTCGCATCGCTTTGCCTCCTGCCTACACAGGCATAAGCAGTAAAGGGGGAGGATAGGGTGGGAGAGGGGACAGGAGATGGGGGGTTGTGTTGATGAGCTCTGGGGGTGGGGGATGGGTGGGGACTGTAGGGTCCCAAGGCTGCCTGGCTGTTGCAGCTGGGCCTGAGATCCCCAGGGGACAGGGAGGGATGTGCTGGCATCTGGTCTCTGCCAAGCGAGTCTGCCGCCCTGAATGCAGTATCAGCTTGGGCACAGGGCTAGAGCAAGTGGGGCCCTAGGGTGCGTGTGTGTGCCCACACAGGGGATGGCGAGGTGGCAGGAATGCAAGCTTGATAACCCAGAGCTGTCTGCGTTAGCCTTGGTGATGTGCCTTGTCAATGGCAAACAGCCGTTTAGAATCAGTCTTTTCCAAATGAAGCCCCTGAATGTTGTATGCTTATTACAATCTATCTGTCTGTCTGTGCGCTTATGCAGGGAGCTGGCTCCCCAGGGCACAGCAGCTAGTATGCTACCTCAGCACAGAAAAATCCCCCAGGAGGCTGCCTCCTTTTCTCCCCCTCCTGTGGGTGGCCCCAGGACTGAGCCCCGAGGGGCTGGGATGAGTGGTTGCCAGTTTGATGGGTGTACGTGGAGGTATCCTGTATTACTGCTTCTATTACTCACTTATTGCTGAATGCAAGTATCTGTTATACCATTTGCCAGCACTGACTTGATGCCATCGTGGGCACCAGAAAGGCAAAGACACACAGTCCTGCCCCGCAGGCTCACAGGCTATCTATAATCAAGGTCTGTGACCCTTGCAAGAGTCCCAGCACCTGGCTGTGGAGGGTGCCCAATAAATGTTATTAACAGAAAAAGGCGTTCTTAATATCCAGTCACAAGTCAGGGATGGTCCCTGTTCACTTCAATTATGGGACCACTAGGGGGACCCCTGGGCACCACTGGGAATGTAAGGTGGCTGAATCTTAAGAATGTAAGGGTGCTCTGGAATCAGTGGAGGGGTGGCTTCCCCATAAGAAGGGTTATGGGGTGGGGCTGTCAGGAAATGCCATGATGTGTTTGCCTGGGGAGACTCTAGCTTAGTCTTCCTTCTGTGTGACACCCTCAGCATCATCCAACTAAATGTCCACAGGAGGGCCCAGTGTAGGGTCAGTGACCCCAAGAATGGAAAGACCTTGTGAGGAGCTCTGGGCAAGGAGGCCCAGTCAGGAGCATGGAACAGGCACCAGCCTTGAGAATCCCAGGTGGGGATCCGCCCTGCTTGGTGAGGCTGAGAAACCCTTCGCCATTACTTGCCAGGAAAAGCAATGGTTCTCTCTTGCCCTTTCCTCCCCTTCTCAGGTCTTAAATGTTTTAAATGCTAGTCTTCATGGTTTGATGGAGAATTTTACACCAATGCAGAGTATTACCTAGTTAATTTGGCTAGAATAGACTGTGATTTTACACGGTGAGGCTGTTGCCTCCTGAGCTAACAGTTCTATGACCATGGGCTGGGTAGCCTGCTCTACTGGAATCTGAGGAGCTGGGGGTCATCTGCAAATGGGCTTCCTGAGAGCTTCATGGGAGGTTGGAGGACAGGAGGGGGACCCAGTCAGGCTCTGGGCTTGTTCATTTATTCCTTCAATCATTCATTTATTCATTTCCTTCTTTATTTAACAGTTGACTTATTCCGTATTTCTTAAGTTCATTTATTTTATTTATTAATTCAACAAATTTTGTTATGCATCTGAGAGGTGCCAGTTCCGGTGGAAGGTCCTGGGAGGACAGAGATGCATAAGCCCCTGCCCCTGACTTTTAGGCATTCATATGCCAAGGAAAGACATTGCAAACAGCAAAGGAAGCCAGATATTAAGACTGGCTATTTGAGGGGCTATTGCACGCTCTGTAGGGGGGTGGAACTTGAATATTCTTGATGGACCTACACTAGGCAAATGTATTAGGATGTTGACTTGGCAATGGGATTGAAAGCTGAGTACAATAAATGGTAAGAATTCTAAAGAGAGACATCAGCCACATGAACTTCCTCCAGGGGTTATTAAGAGGCTGATCTGGTCCTGTAACTACCTCCTCACCACTTCCTAGTGCCCAATGTCCCAGGCTGTGGAAGAAGAGAGAGGGGCAAACCATTCTTTTAGTGGAGACTGTTAAGACATTGATGGAGATTGGGAGTGCCTATAAGAAGAGTGATTTACATCTCCCAGGCAAAATGAAACATTGCAGTGCTTCAGCTGGATTTGAGAATGGTGAGGGGGCTTTTGGGAGAGCTTGCCCTGTGTCCTCTGCTTGCTTTTTTCCCAAAGATTCCTGAAGTGGGAGTAGGGATGATAGGAAGTAAGAAGAAGAGTGGCTTGTTGAAACAGCTTGGACCAAGGCCACAAAGAACTGTAGAGCAGTGAGTCTGGGAAGAAGATAGGGCAGTCTCCCTTGCACCTTAATCCTCCTCTGCTCCGAAAGGGCTGCAAAGAAGACCCAGAAAGTCATGGATCAGAAAAAGCAAGGAATAGAGGAGGAGGAGTTTCTGTGGGGCTCTCTAGGTGGCCACTAAATAAAGGGAGGGCCTTCATTTAGGGGTTGGGGGATAGATTTAGGCAGGGGGCCAAGGTAGCCATGGCTGTCACTTCCTGACATTATTATCAGCACCAAGAGGGGCAGGTGACTTAGAACACCTGTGTAAGAAAATGTGTATCTTGTGCACAGAAATCATCACATGGGCAGAGTCACTAGCAGGAGATGAAACAAGGCTGAGCCAATTAGAGATTTCCCCATGGGATCACGCTACCTGTTATCACGGTGACTCCAGCCATTTCTCCTGATTTCCCATCCTGTTCTCAGCACTAATGACTCCAGAACCAGGAAAGTGACTAAGAGGATAAGGTGTCTGTCTATGAGTTTGTTAATGAGAGATTCCACAGAACATGATGGAAGGTGTAACTAGAAAAACAAATGTCAGCGATATGGTTTAGCTGTGTCCCCACCAAAATCCCATCTTGAATTGTAGTTCCCATAATCCCCATGTGTAGTGGGAGGGACCCAGTGGGAGGTAGCTGAATCATGGGGTTGGTTACCTTCATGCTGTTCTCGTGATAGTGAGTGAATTCTCGTGAGATATGATGGCTTTACAAGGGGCATTTCCTCCTTTTGCTTGGCACTTCTCCTTGCTTCTGCTGTGTGAAGGACGTGTTTGCTTCCCCTTCTGCCATGATTGTAAGTTTCCTGAGGCCTCCCCAGCCATGCTGAACTGTGAGTCAATTAAACCTCTTTCCTTTATAAATTACCGAGTCTTAAGTATGTCTTTATTAGCAGTGTGAGAAAAGTCAGATTTATGCCTTACTGAGTATAAACTGTATAATACCTGAATAGACAAAGAAAAGGGGGAAGCACATTTCAGGCAGAGGTAAGCACATGCACAGAATCACAGAGGGGCAACAGTGCACCACAGAGAAGTCTGAGTAGTCTGGTCAGACTGGGGGGCAAGTGCATGGGGCAGGAAAGGATGAAGTAGTTGCTGTCACATGCTCTCCAGAAGAACTTAGAAATGACTTCTGATGTAATATTCTTATATGAGCAAAGGGAGAACTTCACCTGGCCTCTGTACTTTAAAAGGCCCATTTAGACCCTCTCCATTAATACCTTTATTAAAGAAGACATGGGTGCCTCTGTTACTGGATTCCCATGCTCACCCCTGGCTTGGAGTGATCCCTACCTAACCCTAAACATCCACACTCAAGACTAACCCTGCTCAGGCCCCAGAGAAGTGCTTCTCCATGTCTCTTGTCCTATGTCCTTGAAACAAAAGGCAGCTGAGACAGAATGCCATGAAAGTTTGTGAATTGTGCTGTTGCCCACAAAAGGGAGATGGTGCTTTGGAGTGGGTGGTGAGGAACAAGGGATTGAAGCAGTGGAAATGCTTAGATATAAGACCAATTAATTACCTGTCAAATCCTTCCTCTCTGAGAGCATGGGTGCAATAGAATCTTTCATAATGAAGTATCCACAGTGCTGAGCATCTATTTTCTTCTTTTCTTTGTGTTTAAATTTGTGGTTCTGGAGGTAGTCACTAATTAGCCTGATATTTGCAATAGTTGCATGTAAAAACTGAGAATCATTTTGCAAGATTAAATAACATATTTTTAAAATGTATATGTATGTGGGTCTAAATATAACATGTGTAAAGTGTGATACAGACTGACATAGATTCTCTACATTGCTCTATGAATCTAGATACAGCTGTAAGAAACTGATCAAAATAAACTATTTTATAATATTTTATGAACTGGTAATTTATCATATGTGACCAAATTACAATGTTTGGAAACAAGTAAAATTCAATGGTCATTTCTGAATATATAGAAGTGTGGCTTTAAATTGTCATTTCTAATTTCTACTGTCTCAGCAGAGAAGTTTTTCCCAATTGGAGTTAATGAAAAAATGATTTAAGAACTACAACAATTCAAGAAATGTTGTCTAAGTTGGCATTGATCTCAATAGAATACAAATTATGTAAACATCTTAATTATAACAACATAATTAGGGATTCTGTTTAAATAAAGGCAAGAAAAATAATTTTGGAGTAAATATATAATGGTTTTTGAATTATTTTATCTTTGTTTTATTACTCATCCAAACATTGTCAGCACCCAAACATGTGCAATAATTAAATTCATCTATCTTTGATATTTGCCAACTTTCAGTCATAATAAAATAAAACTGTGACTTTACACTTATATTTTGACAAATACATGAAGGTATATTTGTCAAGGTAGGAGGATGTCTTAGTCCATCCTGGCTGTGATAACAAAATGTCATAAACTGGGTAACCTATAAACAACAGGAATTTATGGAGTTCTAGAGGCTGAGAACTCCAAGATCAAGGTGCTGGCAAGTTCAGTGTGTGGGGAGGGTCTGCTTTCTGGCTCCCAGATGGTGGCTTCTCACTGTGTCCTCACATAGTAGAAGGGAAAAGAGAGATTTCTTGGGCAACATTTATAAGTGCACTCATCTCATTTATAAGGGCTCCGCTCTTATGACCTAAACATTTCCCAAAAGGTCCTGCCTCCTAACACCATCACCTTAGGGGCTAGGATTTCAACATATGAATTTTGGGGAAACAGAAGCACTCGATTTATAGCAGAAGATAAACATATTTTATCAAAGTTTGTTACTTTGATTCATACCTTTTAACTACTTAGATGTATGGTCTGTGGGCCTCTGTTTGCCTCCTTGTGCTGGACCCCACCAATGCTAGGAGAAGACCTGTGCATCCACTGGAGCAATCTTGGCCGACTTCTCCCAGATTCAGCCTTTGCACTTACATTGTAGACCCTGAAGGCACAGGAAGGGTTTGACAAAGGTCTAACTCCTTAATAGACAAAGCATTGGGACATAGGGATTTTCTTGTTCTCCTCCCTCCTTGTATAGGTGAAGGAATTGGGTTAACAGAGAGGCTAAGTGTCTTGCCAGGGCCACCCAGCTACCAAAGCACTTGGAGGCCCTGGAATAGGGCTGGAGTAGGGATTGAGGTAGTGGGCAAAGTG
Organism: Sapajus apella; assembly: GCF_009761245.1. Taxonomy (NCBI): domain Eukaryota; kingdom Metazoa; phylum Chordata; class Mammalia; order Primates; family Cebidae; genus Sapajus; species Sapajus apella. The sequence goes on from NW_022436956.1 coordinate 18,966,464, forward strand.
TAAAATGGAGAGAAGCTAGCATGGAGGCACCTGCACCTCAGCAGCCCTGAAAATGCTTCAATTAGCGGAGCTCAGCACTGCCGATGCAGGAGGAGGGAGCCGTGCTGGCCTTTTGTGTGCCCACCACCTTTGTGTGATCTGGGAGATGTTCCCAGCCCTTCACTACCTTACTCTCTCTGAGCCTCGGTTTTCCCCATTGTGGAATGAGCAGGACAGACAGGATGATCTCTAAGATGCCTCTGGGCCTCCACGTCCTATGTCTGCGTGATTCCCCAGAGGCTGCAGGTTTGTGGAACCCTGAGGACTGAATTTGGCCTCAATCCATGTTTCTCCTTTATTTCTAAAACCACATGCACTTGCTGGAACACTAACTCCATCTGGTCTTGATTCTCTTCTTCCTGATTTCACTCTCTGCTGGAAAGTGCTGCATCCTGCCTGAGGCACCTTAGGGAGCTGCTCTCACAAACTCCCTAGTTTTTCTCCCCTGAGGCTTAGCAAGTCAAGCATTGCCAAGAGCTCCCTTCCTTCTGCCCCAGCAGAGAGGAGCAACCACTGCCTGGGGGAGCAGGCTTTTGCCTTCTCCCCTGGGGGCAGCTGGCAAGCTGGAATCACCAGCTTCCCTTCTTCCACAGGTACCTGGAAGCTGCCTGGGCCCTCCGTGGCAGGCTGCCCTCTCTCCAGGAAGTCCAGGTTTTGGAAGCTTTGATCCCTTGCTACAACTGCATCTCCATTGTGCCCAACCTTGTCCCAAGCTCTTACTCAATACTATCTTCTTACCCTTCTCTACTCATTCTCTCATTTAGGCCAGAGACAGTACAAGGGTTAAGAACCTGAACTTGAGTTCAGCTCTCCTGTTTATGGTCTGTGCAGTTGTCTTGGGTTATTTTCATATCAGTCAACTGGGCATAATAATTCTTACCTAAGGGGCTGTTATGAAGTACAGTACTTGGAAGGACCAGTCACAGTGGCTCATGCCTGTAATCCCACCACTTTGGGAGGATCACTTGAGGCCAGGAGTCCTAGATCAGCCTGGACAGAATTGCAAGACCCCATCTGTTCAGTTTCTTTTTTTAAAGTACAGCAGTTGGTACGCAATAATAAATAATGTGTCTTAGTCTTTGATCTAATGAACATTTGTGATACATATTGTGTTAAGAGTCTTCATTAATATCCCTAGGTTTCCTCCAGATTTTATTAAGAGTCCTTCACTTTCTTCTTAATATCTAAATAAAATAACCTGAGTTTCCATCCCACATGCCTCTGGGAAGTCCTCCTCCACCATAGTTTTGGGGGTTCTCTGGGTAGGCCTGTGTTCTGCTGATTCCTTGTGGTTCTGAATTCCTGTCCTTGCTTCAGTTCTGAAACCATTTCCTGACGTCTTGCTTTCTGCTCGATTTGCTGCCTGCCCAGATTTGCCCAGTATGTGATCAGAAACCTTCTGTGTTCCCAAGACACCATTAGTGTAAGTTGTGTATGAGTGACAATTTTTTTAGGGCTTTTGAGAACAGAAGGGGATTACACATCCAAGAAGAGAAAGGAATTAAAATCAAGTATTTGATATGGTTTGGCTGTGTCCCCACCCAAATCTTATCTTAAATTCCCACATGTTGTGGGAGGGACTTGGTGGGACGTAATTGAATCATGGGGATGGGTCTTTCCCATGCTGTTCTCCTCATAGTGAATAAGTCTCACGAGATCTGATGGTTTTGTAAAGAGGAGTTCCCTTGCACAAGCTCTCTCTTTGCCTGCCGCCATCCATGTAAGATGTGACTTGCTCCTCCTTGCCTTCTGCCATGATTGCAAGGCTACCCCAGCCATGTGGAACTGTAAGTTCATTAAACCATTTTCCTTTGTAAATTTCCCAATCTCAGATATGTCTTTATCAGGAGCATGAGAACAGACTAATACAGTAGTATATACCGTTGTTTATAAAGGCATGGCGTTTGCTGAGTAAAAAGAAGGGAATTTGGGCAAGGTGAGGCATTCCACGCAGAGAGAATGTGTTGTGCAAACATCCTCTGTAGCCCACGGGGACAGTCTGCTAACAGTTCATCAAATCCATGGCCTCCTCTTCCTTCCGGGTTCTCAGCTGTTCCCATGGAGTTAGCTGTGGCAAGTGGCTGAGGTCTAGCCATTTGCAGGTGAGTGGAAGGGATGTGTGCTCCTCCCAGGCCTGGACCATGAAAACCTTTGGGCACACTCTTTCTTGCAAAAGATCAAGACTGGGATGGTGACCTTTGGCTGACTAGGATGGTGGTCCCTAGGGAGACCTTGGGGGATGTATGTTGGTGACAGCAGAGCTGTTGTCAGCCTGTCTCTGGAAAAAATGAAGATGACAGCTTCTCTTATCAATCAGCAACATTCACTGTGTTCTGTTACACGAGTGAAGAATAAAGTTCTTAAATTTGAGCCATAATACATTTTGGGGTCTTTTTGTTTTTGCAGTTAGCATTACCCTAACTTTTGCATCCAAACCTTTTTCTTCTTCAAACTCATCGCACTTGCAATTCCTTGAGTAGTATCAGCCTTTCTTGGTAGACTGTAAGCTACACAAGGGCAGGAACTATGCCTTTCTGTTGTCCATCTCCCTAGTGCACTGTTAAATGCTCCCTGATTTCTCTGGTTGAATGAAACGAAATAGACGCTTCTGGGAACTCTGCACAGCGCCATCTGGTGAGCGTGGGAAGCAGTGCTGCCTTGTTTCAAAGCTTTGTTGTTTTTTGCAGAGTGCTTCTGTTCCTGCTCCCCAGGCCCTGGCCTGGCGCTAAACTTGCCTAGTTCTGACTTCTGAATGTAACATATACCCTTGCTCCAGGCTGCTTACATGCCTGCTTGGAATTCTCCTGCCCAAGATGTCCGTGCCAAAGGCTGTGGGAAGGATCTTTATGCTCTAGGCAGGGACTGTCCAATGCATGTGTGCATGCTACACACACACACACACACACACACACACACTCTTACACATGCACACACATGCACATCAGCACCTCTGACCTCTCTGAGTTCGGTGGACAGGTAGTCTCAGTGATATTTCTGTCCCTGGCCTGTGTCCAGCTTGTGTCAGTACTCTGCCCATCTCCAGGTCTCCAGCACAGTCCCCATATTGTTACTTCAAAACGAGTTTCTGCCCTTATGCCCACGACCTTATAGCACCCTCTATAGATTTTCGTTGGCCTGCCTTTCCCAGTTGTAGTCCAAGTTCTGAACTTTCCTGACTGTTCTTCCCCCTTGGGCCCCATTCCCCCTCACCTACTCCACAGTTAGCTATGCTGTCACTGTTAGCTATCCTGACACATGGGTTCCTGCAATTTGCTAGGAGGTGCTAAGGGGGCAGTAGGGAGTCATCCTAGTAGACAACATCCTGGCAAGTAGGCCAGGTGAGGCTCTCAGGCATGGCTCTGGGATGGGGACTAGGAGGGATAGCCTTAGCAGAGAAACCTTTCAAAGAGCTTGCCTCAGCCCGTGCAGCTGCAAGACTGGCCTGGCCACCACTACCACACACTCCTTAATCACATCGTGCCTCTCCTTCTGAGGTGCCAGGAAACAGACATCTCCTGGCTATTCTGTAACAGCCTCTACCTATGCTCTTTCCAGACTCCTGCCAGATCCCTGGCCCAGCCTGTGGGGCTGGCTCCTGGTCTCCTTGCAGAGGTTTCTGGGGAGGGTGCTGCTCTAGCAGCAAACAGCTGCTGTGGCTAATCCATTTGCTCTGTGCACTTGCAAGATACATAATTAAGAGTTCTGCTGAGGGGGGATATAAAGCACACTATTAGATTTGTTTAGCATATTACGCCAGGTCTAGTGCCCACCTGGGCTCCCATGCCACATAAGACATTAAGGTAAGACTCCAGAAACAGCCCCAAGGTTGCCTGATGGAATCTGCTCTGTGTTAATTCCGAGTAAATATTTGCTATTCAGGTTTTTATATGCTTCACCACCAGTGGGGAATTTTGAAAGGTGGGCTCCCCAACTAAACACTATTCATTTAATTATCAGACCACTTAAGCATAGAGTTCCTAAGGCTCTCCCCATTTGCCCCTGTGTCTGCCTTGCATTTTGTTTCCCTCCTTTTTTTTTTCCCTCTGGACCTTGCCTTATTCTTTCTGCCTGCCTCTCTTTTCTCTTGCCCTCTTCCATATCTTCAGTGTCCAGAGTCAGGAGCTCAGCCTTTCTCTGGTGGCATGGAGTGAGCAAGGAATGGGCACTGACAATCCTGCATTAGGGAAGGGGCAGAGCTTTGATGTCTTCCTCTGACTCCTTTGCAAAGTGGGATCGGGCACGGTGCTGTGACTGAGGACCCAGGAAGGAGAGGGGCTGGAAGGCGCAACACAGGGCTGGAAGAGTTTGGAACTAAAGAGGAAAGAGCAAATAGAAGAAAGTTGGGGTCCAATGGAAAAGGGCAGGAGGAGGTTCTGGGGGTCTTTCTAGAAGCCAGCTGGTATGGAAACTTACTTTCAGGGCCAGTAAGGTTTAATGCATGAATCCATAGTGACCAGAGGAGTGGTGGACACCCTTATAGCACCTGGTGCTATTTATGGTCACCCAAGAGCCAGTTGAAGAGAGGTTGTCCCCCCAAAATTGAAAAAGAAAATATAAGAAAAAAAACTAAGAAGAGAGGTTGCCCTTACATCTGCCACAGCAGGGCAGGGGATGCTGGGAAGGAGGGAGGGAATATGGCAGAGCTTAACCTGGCGCCATCTTGGGAGGCAGTGGTGACACCCACACTTGGTCTCTGAGTCTCTCAAAAGCAGAAGGACCTCAGAGGTCATGGTGGTCAATCTGGAGCATCAGAACTCTCTACCCATCTGTAATAATGATGCTCCTTCCCTAATAATATGGGCACACAACCCCATGCGGATTAGAGTCCATTGTAGGGCAGTGGTTAGAAATCTCTTCTTCACATTGAGACAGGATCTGCCTGAAACTCCTGTGCTCTACTTCTCCCAGGTCTCACCTTGAGGTATCCAGAAAGCGTGTCCAATCCCTCTACCCTGTTATTTCTCACACATTTGAGCTCAGCCATCAAAGGACTTTTAAGTTTCTTTCCCTGGCCTCAACAAACCCCATTTTCCCCCTTCTTGATATTTATCACAGTTCTCACTATATTGTCAGTCACTTGTGTAAGATGTAATTCAGTGTTTCTAATAGGCTGTGGGCTTCAGGAGAGCAGGAGCTCTGTTTTGTTCACTGCTATAACCTGTGCCCAGCCAGGTGACTGGCAAATTGGAGGCACTCAATAGATATTTGCTGGATGAGTTAAAGACAGCATTTGAATTCTTTTACTTTCCTTGCCTTTTGCCTATACTTTCTGTTTCCCTTTTAGTATATGATGTTTCGATCAGAGCCACAGAAGGTATGTGCTTGGATGCGTACATACTTCTGTCACTGAGAGCATCACACTCTGTCTTATAAGTACCGCGCGCTAACCGATTGCACCACTGGAGCCGTACACTCTGCTGTAACTGTCTGAATTTCTCTTCCTGGATGGGGAACTCCTTGAGGGTATGAGCTGCTCCTCTTCACTTACATCTTTCCAGGACTTAGCACAGGTTCTAATCTTTAGTAAGGGTTCATAGTCTAGTTTAGATTTAATTCAAATGTTTAGTTTAATTGAATTGAATTGAAAGTGGGCATTCAATAGAGCCATGGTGTGTTAGAGGGAATCGTATTAATATATGGCTATGTTTCCATATGGAAATAGCAAGTTTAGGTGAAAGTCCTTGAGTTGGGGTGTATGGGAGCAGACATGGTGTTACTGCAGGGCGTATATGCTTGCACATGTAGATATGGCATTTGGGGGTGTCCATTTGAAATGTGCGTGCAGATAGGAAGACATTAAAGTATGATCATGGGCTCAGAATTGGGGTCTTATGTGGATACATACGATGTTAACATGCAGACAATAAAATATTGTGGGATCTTTACATAGGACGTACAAATGGGGGTTAAGGGTTTGTGTGTGTAAGCTATAAATATGTAGCATGGGATATAGTGTGCATGTGTACATGAGGTGTATACAAATATACATGAAGTATACATGAAAGACCTAATTGCAGATGGGCCGGGGGGAGTAATGGTGTATGCAAATATTCAATAGATATGGGGATTTTGGGAGAATATACACAGGGGAGATGTATGTTGGGGGCATGCCTGCAGACATGGGCTGCCTACAGTGGATGTGTATGCCCGAATGTGCATTGCACACATGGCTTGTTGAGGCTGAATGTATCCAGGATGTGTGCATGGCCTGTGAGAGGTGCATGTGCACTGGAAGTGTGCAAGCAGGCTTTGGCTACGGGTGGGGTGTGTAAGTCGTAGAGAATGTGCATGTGGAAATGGACAGTCATGAGCATACGTGTGGGACTGTGATGTCGAGGGTGGGTGCACATGGTAGTGTGCCTGCCAATGCGGACAGCTGAGGAAGGGTGTGCCACCAAAGGTGTGTCCATGTAGACAGTGGTATCAACATCTGGAAAATGCTCCCAAGCTATGCGCTCCTCTTTTCTTGGGCTGAAGCTCATTCTACACTGCTGCTGTCCTTGAACCTTGGCCTCTTAGTCAGGGACAGAAGACAAAGCATTAACATAGCAGAAGCCGCTGAGCTTCCAAGGCCAAGGCATCTTTGGAACTAGATGCCCAGGAAAATCATCAAAAATAAATAAATAAAAATGTTCCCAGGAACTCTTTAGCTGTTCGGGGAAGGATGGAGGTACAGTTTGGGAGGAGAGAAAGAGACCCCAAGCAAAGAGAGAGAGGAAAAAAAAAACACAAGGCAAGAACAGGGAGGAAGAGAGCAAGCGAATGAGCAATTTAGTTGAGCCCGAGGCAGGAGAGCAGTCATGGCAATGGCAGCAGCTAACGGGCTGACAAGTTGTGTATGTTTTACATGCCCATTAATTCACTCCCTCAGTAAAAATGCAGAGTTACCACTACCCAGACATGCCATTGCTAGAGAAGCCTGTCCGAGCCGCCTGGCTCTAGTCTGTGGTCCCAGGGACAGCTCAGGCTGAGGCAGTTGCTGTTAGGCAGCGGGAAAGAAGTCACCAGCCTGTGAATGGGAGAAATTAGGCAAGGCCCAGAGGAAATCAGGCACCGGCGTCGCCAAGAATCCAATCAGCTCTCCCTCTCTGGGATGTTTTTGTACAATCTTAGCCTCTCAGGGGACACCTTCTTGGGTTGAAAATGTGCAGTGTTTTTAGGGGGAGGAAAGGGGAGGAGGGAAGGAGGGGAAGGAGCAGGTGGACTTGGTGAAGGTGGAGAGAGACCAGGGGCTGTGGAATGGAGACTCGGCTTTCAGGAATTATGAGGTTAGGCTAGGCTCAGGCTGGCAATGAGCTTGGTTCCACCTATGACAGGTGGAAGCTTGGATCGACAACTCAGTGTGCGCTGCTCACTCTTCTGCAGAGGGTTAACCTCAATTTGCTATCCAGGACTGAGTGTGCACCTACCATGAGTCCCATGCTGGTCTGGGTACTGTGTGGCAAATACCAGAGAAGTGTGCAACATGGTCTCTGGCCTCTGCCCTCTGGAAGAGGATAAAAGAGGGGCAGGAAGTCCTAGAAAGACTGTGAGATTGGGGAAACTTGGGTTCTGTTTCTAGCTCTGTGTGGCCAGGGAAAGCGACTTGCCCTCTCTGGGTTTCTGTTTCTTCTCTTTCTCATTTGCCTTTTCTTATGTTTCAGATAAGAGACATACCCAGCTTACATGATCAAAATAAACACTTCGTTTTTCAGCATTCTGGTTAACAATGGCATCAGGCTTCCTCTAGATGAAGAGCGGTAGAAAACTAAAAAGTCTGTAGCAATGTTTCCCAGAACAAAGGACAGCCTCTCCGTAGTGAAATTCAAGACGCCTCCATCACAGATGTAGCAGGGCATCAATCCTGGGCAGATGACTCGACTGCTCTGAGCCATGGTTTCATCTGTGAAATAGAGATCATGATGGTTACTCACTTCATAGTCTTGTTGTGAGGATTAAATGAGGTAATATATGGAAAGCAGTTAGCAAAGGGCTTGACACATAGTAAGTGTTGAGCAGTATAAGCTGTGATTATCATTAGATATCAAGGCTCTCTGAGGCTCCTTCCAGGGATGTTCTGATCATTTGATGACTAAAGTCAGAAAGTTTAAAGGGCAAGTAGGTGACCATAAGCCAGCCCTGGCTATTGGAGGAGCTCACTGGACCACAGCGTTAGAGGCAATCTGCAGCCTGGACTGGGCTCAGGGGAAAAGAGGGAGGTGTTGAATTCCTGATCTGTACAGGGGCAAGGTAGAGAGAGGAGGAGCTGCTTGCCACAGAGGCACCAGCACAGAGCTAGATGGACATAAGAGCTCAAAGAGGGTTGGGTAGTCATGCCTCTTCCCTTTCACCCCAGCAAAGACAGAGTCCTGGGTTGGTGGTGTTTAGCCTTCTGTCCTCCAGAGTAACATACTCTCTTGAGCACAGTCCTGCCAGCTTGTTACACAGCTGGGTGCTTAGGCTACCACCTGGGAAGCCACAACGGCTGCAGGGAGCATTGATGGTCCCTACCCCCATTCCTCATGGGAAAGATAGTACCAATAATTATAATCGTATTATCAGTAATGGCACCACCACATTTATTTCATGTATAGTATACATGGGGCACTGTTCTAGGTACTTTTTGTATAGGAAACCCATTTAATCCTCATGATCACCCTATATGATCAGTAGTGTTATCATCTCCTTCTTGTAGTTGAGAAAATGGAGGCACAGGAGTTAAGAAAGTTGCCCTGATCACCTCTTATGTCATGAGCTCGAATCCCTCCTTCCTCTAAGAAAGGGATCTCTTGCAAAAGACCACGTACAGGTCTTCGCTACAAGTCCAAAGGCAAAGCCCTGATTCAACCCTTTTAAGAAAAAAAAATCGGAAAGAAATGCATTTAAATATTAACAGTGGTTGATGTAGGTTATGACCTCCCTTCTACTTTTTACATTGTCTTTTTTTTTTTTTTTTTCTGAGACTGGGTCTCACTCTGTCACCGAGGGTGGAGTGAGTGCAGTGGCACGATCTTGGCTCACTGCAGCCTTGACTTCCCAGACTCAAGTGATCCTCCACTTCAGCATCCTAAGTGGCTGGGACTAAAGGCATGAGCCACCACATCAGGCTAAGTTTTATATTTTTGTCTATGTTTGTAAGTAAAATACATTCATTTGTAATGTAAAAAAAATTAAACTAAGTTTTATTGAAAGAGCGAAATCACCTCTGTCTTCTCCAGGCATTTTGCAGCTCTCTGGGGCCCTCAGGAGTGCAGGAGAAGCTGGTCACCAGCAGGGAGGCCTCTGAGCCCTGCTGAGCTGCCCCTCTGTGGGTCAGATAGCCAGTATGCTGCATTAAATATATGAGGCTGGTTTGGGTTGTTTTCTGAAATCAGAGGCCAAACTCAAGGTCTGAGCTTGCTGTCACCCTAGGGAATTTGCTGGGAGGTTCAGACCAGACAGCTTGTTCTGTGGCCTCCTACATCGGTTCATGTGTGAGACAGAAGCCCTGGGAGCCTTCCCAAAGCCAGTGTAGGGTCCCTGCTTGGCTCAGATAAGCCCCATGAGGCCTTGAAGATGCAGAGATGGGTTTGGAGGTGGAAGTCATCCTCCCATGTATTTGCTCACTCCAGGGTCCCAAGCTCGGGCCCTGCCACCACCTGTCTGCCCATCCCCACCACTGCCTGCCACTTTGTTTGGTCCCAGATCTACCCCTCTCTGGGGCCCGTTGGAGGCACAGAGGATCTAAAAAAAAGAGGGAGGGAGCAAGAAGAGCAGAGAGAGGGTGCGGGTAGCTGGCATGCTGGTTTGGGGTGCCAAGAGGGACAAGCACAGAAGCTAAACCCGGGCACCCCTGCTTCTTCCCCTGGCTGCTAGGATCCTCCATTCAGACCCAGTTTCCCTCTAGAGAAAAGGGATCTGTCAAAAGCACAGAGGAGATGCTCAAGATAAAGGAGTAAGAGGCAGAGTTGCAGAAGCAGGGCTGCCCGAAACAATCAGCATTTAGGGAGTCTGTCCAGATTGGCAGCCCCTGGGCTCCTGTGGAGGAGGCCTGGCTCCACAGCCCCTGCCGGAGGGTTGCACACCCTCCACCCAGCCAGGCTGTCCTCCCTGGGGACTGTCCTCCACAGGTCATCCTGCAGGGAGAGAGGACAGTGGCTCAAGGGGGCTAACAGGGTCTTCTTTGTCCCCTTTGAGACTCCAAGCGGTGGTTGTGAGGGGCAGGGGCTCCCCCGGCTCCGGCATTCTCTGCTTGAATGTGTAGTGTTTATTATGCCTGGTTAAAGATCATTAAAGCCTTTGTTGGGGGGGGGCTGACTGACAAGGAGAGTGGATTAATATTAGAACACCCTGTCACAACTGGTGGAAAGGCAGGATTGATTTTGTAGAGAGTTTAGTCAGAGCTGTGTATGAAGCCCCTGGGGTTGTTCTGGAGTGTATCCATCTCCTCCATTAGGAGGTCCCCACGGGAATATTCAGCTGCAGTGTTTATGAAAACCAAAGCTGCATATCATAGATATAGTATTAGCTGCCTTGCTCTCAATTGCCCAGGCTCCCAATGGCTCAGTCCTATGTGCCCAGGCAGCTGCTCTGGTCAAAGAAGCTGTCCTGGGCTAGACTAGAAAAGCACACGTGTGTGTGCGCATGTGTGTACATATGCATGTCTGTGTTTGTGTCTGTGTGTGTGTGTGCACGAATGTGCATGCACATGTCTGTATGTGTTTGTGCACACCTCCATGCTCATTCTGCAGTGGAGGAAGGGGAAGCTCTAGAGCCCCCACTCCTGGATGATGGTGGTGAGCGCCCTCTACTGTCTTCCCTACACATCATCCAGCAAGACTCAGATGGCCTCTCACCCCAGCCCGGAGGCTAAGGATAGTGCCAAGAAAATGAGGTCTGTCTTTGACACACATTAGAAATTGGAACTTGGAAAATTTGTATCTCCAAGAGATATTTTTGCCTAATGATTCACTGAGTACTAGTTTGAGAAGACACACCAGAGTGATGGCTTTAGACTGCGTGCCAAGCCAGGAGTCAGCTCTGCTACTTCTTAGCTATGTGACCTTGGGCAAGTCTGTTAACTCTCTGGGCTTGGTTTCTCCATTGGGGATAATAAAATGGTACCTGCCTTACAGAATTAAATGAATATTACAAGCAAAGTACCTGGTATATAATAAGCACTCAATGCTACTTAATGCTACTGTATCATTACCTGACTATTCCAATATATTCTGAATGGGATTCAATTTACAAAGATTTAGTTTGAATCAAGCTTTTCTGGAACACCTTTATTGCAGAAAACACATCCTGCACATGGAAGCAGAAGGGCCATGGGGGAATGTTCATCTGTCCTTTCCCCAACTGAAGGCCCATGGAGTATTGGGAGGAAGTCCTGACTCAGGTGGGAAGCTCCGGGTCCAACACTGTGCACTGGGGTGGGGACCAGGCACTTGGCCTGCTGGGTCTGAAATGAACATTCCAGTTCAGCCCAGGTGGCCACAGGACTGGAGGCCAGCCTGACAGGCATTGGCCACTGATAATAGATGCTGGGGGTAAGTCCCACCAGGACAGAGATCAAAGCAAAGTGTTGGGTTGGTGAGTAGCAGAGAGGAAGCTGGCTATATGTCTAGCTCTCATGCAAGAAGCCAAGAGTCTGAGAGCCAGAAGAAGGCATGACTCACCTTGCTGAACTCTCATAACCCTTTGCACAAATGTCTCTCATAGTGCTCAGCAGGTGGCTTCACCTTTTCATAGAACATGATGTTTAAGACTGATGCCTCTGGAGCCAGATTATCCGCATTCCAATCCCTGATCTGCCACTTGGTTCACTGGCACCTTGGAGAAGTTATTCTCTATGCCTCAGTTTCCTTGTCTTTAAAATGCATGTAATAATAGTACTTATTTCAGAGGGTCATTGTGAGAGTTAAATGAGATAATACATACAAAGCATTTAAAACAGTGTCTGGCAGTAAGAAACTCTCGGTGTCAGCTGCCAGCATAGTAGCTATCTCTCAGTCTCGTCTGACAGACTGAGCTCCCCAAGAGGGTAGAGACCTAGAGTCACAGTTTCTATGTCCACAAGACCCAGCCCAGGGGCCATGCACATAATGAGCACTCAATAGATGTTTTTTGAACTGTTGGATCAAGGAGGATAAAGCATGGTCACACCTAAGGCAGTGGGGGGTGACCTGAAACTGCCAGGGTGCAGCAAAGCCAAAGATGAAAGACAAAACAAGCCCAGATGCCAGGTTGGGTATTGTCAGGATGAACAGAGTTGAGGTCGGTAGCAGAATTGATCACAGGGACTTCGGTGTCTGATGAGAGCTCAGTGGTAGAATCAGAATCCAAGGGGAAAATCTGAGAGAAGGTGGCAGAGGGAGGTGAGGGAGCAAGAACCAAAGCCTAGGAAGTGCCCTTGGTCAGCCCAGACAGAAGAGTTTTGGACACCATCCTCGTGACAGTGGTGGTGGGAGGCAGGTTTTGGGAGTGTGTTGCAGATAGGCTCTGAATATGGAGCTTCCTGTAAGTTTGCAACGACCCAGATACCCAAAACTCAGAACGCGAGAACTGAAGTTCTGGGGGGAAGAGGGACAGCAAGTTGAGAAAAGTTCATCAGATTGCAGAGGTTGACAGGCAGGATGCAGAAATACAGGCCATCAGGATATTGTAAAACAAAAACCACCACCCACAAAACAACATACAAACCAGCACTGTAAACCTTTTGTAACAACAAATATGAGAAAGTATTTTTGTACAATAGTTAAATAATAACTAAAAGTTCAAAGAGGAAATTAAAACATCCCAAATCCTACCTCTAAGAGATAATCACTATTAACATTTTGGTCAACATCTGTTGGCAGATGGAGGTATTCATCATCTCCATCAGTGTCCCTCCCTACCATCCTAAATGAATGTGCATTCTAAGAAAAAAACATAAACTTCATTGGTTGGTTAGCAAATGCAGCTTCAAAGTGAGACCCCAATCCTCTCCCCACTCCCACTCCCCTGTTCTAATCAGACTGCAACCTTTAAGCACCTCCTATCTGGAGCCAATAAGGTTTCAGGCATTTCATTCTATAAGACACCTGCAGATTCATGCATATAGCTTTACATAAATGGGCTCAGACTTTGCATGCTATTCTGTTATCTGATTTTTTTTTTACTCCATAAAATGTCAAAGACATCTTTCCAGGTCGATAAGTACAGAGCTACATTATCATTTTTAATGATTGCATACTATTTTGCTGTTTGTATGTGTCATGCTTTCTGAAGCATTTTCCTATTGATTGACATTTAGGTTGTCACTAAAATTTTGCTGCTATAAATAATGCTTCAACAAACATTCTCTTAGTTATATTTTTTCATACTTAAGCAATTATTCCCATGAGGCAAATTCTTAGAAATAGAACTGCTAAGTAAACAATCATGCATATTTTATATTTTGATACATAAAACTGTCTCCCAAATAGATAGGTTCTTACCCTTCAGCCCTGCAAAAGATTGTCCATTTCTTTGTCTAGGTAACAAACTAGATTTTTGTCAGCTTTTAAAAAGAATCTATGCTAATCTCATATGTAAAAACAATATCTCATTTCTTGTCTCTGGTTATTGTTGATGCTTAATGGTTTTCACGTTTATTGACCATTTGCATTTCTCTTCATTTGTGATTTGCCTGAATATTAAAAATCATGAGAAAAAGGTATAAATATAAGAAAATACCATGGTATAGAAGAATGTTGATGTAAGAAAGTAGTTACTATGCAATTCAAAGTGATTAAAGTACAGACTGCAGAGTATTACTGTAGCATAATATTTTTCTTTTAAAGTATATGGTTATGCAAAGACTAAAGGCTAAAATAACACATTCCAAAAGGTTAATGGAGATTATCTCTGGGATATAGGTGGTTTTTTTAAAAGTGTTTACTCTTGGTTTCCAAGTTTTCTGCAATTAAAATGACTTTTATAATTTAAAAGCTCCCAAGACACATTAATAAAGCCACAAAATATTCTTTATATAATCTGTGTTACTCCACTGCTTTTTACCTGTAAACAGCCATAAAATAATAGGTTTCTTGAGCTAAAAGGAACCTTAAATATATATTCCCTTCTTTACCATTTTAAAAAGGAGAAAAGTGCAGCCCAGAGAAGTTAAATGATGCAACCAGCAGAGATGGGAGAAATGAGGTGATATCCTACAAGGCAGCAACAGAGAAGGTGAAAGCCATCCCCTCATGCCTCCACACCACTCCCCTCTTCTGCCAGGGTCCCACTTTGCTAGACGACCAAGACTATGTTTAAATTGCAGAAGGATGAATTTGCTTGGACTTTATTAGATGTGAGCCCAGAATTGCTGGCAGAATGGGCTGCAGGAATCTGAAATCTGGAGCCCTTAAAGACTAGGAGAGTGGGTGTCTGGTCCAGGCTGGGAGCAGATCCCGCCTGAGATAAGAGGAAGACCAAGGTGCTTTCTGAAAGTGCAGGGATCTGAGGTATTAGATGGCAGGGAGGGTGAGCACTCACCAGCTCCTCCACCTCAGGCTGCCCATGCCTTTCTAATGGAGCCCTGGAGGGAGATCCAGGGCCCCAGCTCAGCAAACTCCCTGGAGACTGCAGATCCTCCCTATCTTCTTCCCTCCCCTCCCCTCAGGACCTTGGAACCAAGGTTTTGTTTTGCAATTTGTGGCTGGGTTTTTTCTTCCCTTTCTTTCAGAAGCCTGTCTGGGATTCTGCTCCATGCGGAGGTTGGGAGAGCAGCACGCTGCCTCTGGAAATCTTGTTTCCCCTGCCACACGACATCAGTGGGTTATATTGCAACTTTCCACATGGCTGCCCAGACACAGACAGTTGTGTTTATGAAAATCCTCTTGATACCGGCTTGGAGCCTCCCTGACACTGGAGGCTCCTTCTTGGGCTGTGGTGTGTTCTGCTGAGAGGGGCAGCTGACAGAGGGCCTGTGGAGGGCCAGCTCTAGCCAGGAGCTCAGGGTCGGGGGCTCTCCCTCCACCCCAGCAGGAGTATCTTGGCATGCACAGTGCTCAGCTCCCACTGGGAGGAAGGCTACAGATGCACAGATTGTAGGATCGGGGTCTTTCTGACAGTAGAGGCCAGCTGGGATTGGACAGGGAGCAGTGCAGGTGATCTTCTGGGGAGAGACCTGTCTGGAGGTCAGAACCGCCGGGTTGGCTAGTTCTTTTGCCTGTCTGTAGTATGACTGGATGAGGCATTTCACCGATCTCGGTGTTAATTCTTTATTTCAATCCCTAAAACTGGGAAAATTATCCTGTTTCTCCCCACCAACAATGGGGCTAAGAATACAATGACGAACTATAAAGGAAACATTCCAGAGAGAAGCTAAAAAGACTTAGGAAGGCCATTTATCTCTCTGAGCTTTAGTTTTCCTTTCTATAAAATGAGGAGTTAATGTTAGCTGGCTTCTAAAGCCCCTCCAGTTCTAAAGAAAAAAAAATTAAACCATGGCTTTATGATTTTTTTCAGATCCCTAGCCACTAACACTAAATGATCCATTGGTTAATACCCAGGGATCAAAGTAACCTAGGAAATCTTAACTCTAAGTAGAACCTTAGAAGGGTTAATTAGAGTAAACGGGGTGATTCCTGATTCGTAGTACCCTGCTCTTTTGTATGGTAAGTGCTCCCTAAAGAGCTGTGATGTTGGTGGGGGACGGTTCTGGGCCCTCCCAAACCTCAGACTTCTGGCCACTCCCTGTTTGGAACCCCTGGTCCCAGTGGTCATCTGTAATCCAGGCCATTCTCTCTGCAATGGATGTCCTGTCTCCCCAACCAGAGCGTAAGTGCTGTGGGGCAAGAACCATGCCTTGGGGTCTTTGCACTCCCCATACTGTCATGCACAGTGATATTCATTCATCCATTCATTCATTCACTTATTCCTAGGTCTTGGAAAAATTAAAAAGACATGGCCTAATGGAAAGTGATTATCCAGCAGACTTCCTGAGCCCCTCCCCACTGCTCCGCCCGCCAGGTCATAAATACTAACAAAGAGCACAGCAGCTTACATGTATCAAGTTTTTACAACATACTTCTCACCATGATCCTAAGAGGTGTGCACTCTCATTATCTGCACTTTAGTCAAGGAAACTGAGGCACAGGGAGGTTAGGTAACTTGTTCAAGGTCACACAGTAAGTGGTGAAATCCAGATTCAAATCTAGACAGCCTGATTTCAGAGCTCAGGTCCTCAGCCTCTGCATTAAACGGTCTTCTGACTCAAATGCTGAAAGAAGAGAGAAGGGAGGGCTCACTTTTCCCAAGGAGGTTTGGGAGGGGTTTTCTAGAGGAGGGGCTGTTATGATGGAGCTCTAGTGAGTAAACTCTTATTCAAAACTTCAAGAGTTTGAAGCTTTCTTATACTTCTGACCTTGTCCCGGTTTCTCCCAAGTTCCTTTTCTCCTCCTATTAGCTTGTATGGGCTTATTGGTGGAGGTGCTCTGAAAATGTCTGGTGATCCTTAGTTGTCCATAGCTCTGGGGTAGGAAGACATTCTGCATTCTGCACACAGACCTGATGAGGGGCCTTACCTCTGGCCAGAAGCTGTTGTGGCCTGATCTACTGGAAGAGGAAGCAGCAGCAGCTCTGCTTCTCCTTTTTTTTTTTTTTTTTTTTTTTTCGCCGACCCCTTCCTCAGAGAAAAAGACGTGGGGTCACAGAGGAACACCTGGGTGACTCATCCTCTCTCAGGAGGATTAGAACTTTGGTGCTTTTTACCTTTATCACCATGGGGGTTGCACCCCCTGTCATACAGTACCTTCTGGGTACCACTTCTCAGGATCCTGCAAAGGAAGGAAAGAACTGCTGGGCAGGGCTGAGGGAGCACCCAGGTCACAGCAGTCACTGGGAGGTCTGTGCAGAACACAGTGTCCTGAGCCTGGAGGAGACCCAGGCCAGGGTGAGAGTCCCCACACTTCCGGTCTCCCAGCATTCAGTGGCAGTCTCCTCGGGTGTGATTTAGAAGGGGCTGTGCTGAGCGGTTGTCCTTTCCTAATAGGCCTGGGTCATAATTCTCAGCAACCCTCTCCCTCTCCCTCATTCCCACCCCCTCCTGGTGGCTACTGCACTGAGACATTTAGGGCAGATTTAAGATCAAAATCAAATCAGATTCACCAAACAAGGTGTCACGCCAGGCAGGAGGGCTAGGGGCTGGGAGTTATAGCCTGGAAGGCCTTGCGGTTCCCTGGAGACTATTAAGTGAGTATATTTTATGGCCAGACACAACACCGAGTGAACCATCCATAAACCAATTACAGGAAACTTGCCCACACATTGCAGGGAGTACCGGTGGGTGGCTGGGTGGGTAATGAGCAAGTGTACCTTTGCGGCCATCAGGCGTTCTTGAGGGTCACACCTGCTGGTGGCACCCTGGCTGGCTCCCTTCTTAGGACACTGCACCTCCCAGCAGGATGACTCCCCAGAAAGAGTCAGCAGTGAGCTCGGCCCTATAGAAGCAGTGAGTTCTCAAGATGAATGGGATCCATCCTACCAAGGCAAAAACCGAAACTGATGCAGGAAGAGTCCTTACTCTTACTTTGACTCTGACTCTGTCTCAGGGCTCCCGAGTAGCAGAGTTGGGAACTAGTGTGGGTCTCCTGACCCTAAGTCCAGTGCTTTCACAGGGTACCAATGCTCAGGCCAGAAAATACAACACACAGGCCAGAAAGCAGATGTCACTACAGATCCTGCCTGCCACACTGCTCCAAAAGTCATTTTCAGGAATCCTGCAGACCCCAGGCCAAGGTGGGGCCACCGGTGCTGACTGGGGATACTATCATCGCCTCCATGCTGGATTCACGTCCCGTGAGGGCACACCCTTACCTGGGACCTCCTAGATAGCTCAAACCCAAGTCCTGGACCATTAGAACTGAAGAATGTCCCCCTCTCATTACCAGAATGCGATCTGTCTGAAATCAGGAGCTGTATCGGTTCATCTTTACATCATTGAACAGGCTTCCTAGCACATGAGAAATACTCAGTGAATAGATGCTCAATAAATGCATCTGAGTCACCACCATCCACAGTCGCTTTACAGAGGAGGAAGGTGAAGTCTGCAGAGGCAAAGTTACTTGTCCAAGGTCATACAGTAAGAGTGACAGAAACAGGACTAGGACCCAGATCTCTATCTCCCCTGCTCTGGGCTTGCCCCTCTGCAACATGTGACCTCCCCTCACATACCCCAGGCAGGGCCCCTGGAGCTCAACTGAATGATCTAGGATGAATTCTCTGTTCTTCTCCTACAGGGAAAATCCAGTTGTCTCATCCACTCTGACTGCTGAGGTCTCACTTTAGAATGGGTGGAATTTTAGAGGAGGATGGAACTTCCACAAGTGTAGCCCCTTGGGAGGCCAAATGGTTCCCTCTCCCCTTTGCAGCCCTCACTGCGGCCCCCAGTGTCCCCTCTCCTCCCCCTCCAGCTCTTCTGGTGAGTCTGCTCTGAGCTCCTGCTGGTCATCTCTGAAGACCTGGGAGAGGCTCAGGGGAAGCAAAACCCGGGGGACCCAGCTGCTTCCCTGCTAGGTCCAGCTGCCCTGAGCTTGACGGCTTGACAAGTGGCATTAGCATAAAAACCTCTGCAGTGGCAGCTGCCGGCTCTGTGCCAGAGCCCTGGGCGTCCCTGCTCAGTGCCATTCACTGTCACCGGGGGCGGGCACCTGCCAGCTAGAGGTGCATGGCTGTCTCTCATACCAGGCTCCCCAGACTCCCAGCATCTCCAGTGGGAAGCTCTCTCAGCACCCCCACAGTCTGCTCTGGCACCTGCAAACCTCTTCCCCAGGGACAAATGGCCCCCCTACCTCTGTCCCCAGCACTTTCCCATCCCCAGGAGGGCCTCAGATGCCCCAGTCTCCTCCACTTTTCTGACTAGAAGGTTCTGCCCTTGCAGCATTACTGGGTGCAGTTTCTCCCTGTCCCCCACGCCTCTTTTCTAATTCTCTTTTCCCTCTGAGCTAGGATGCCCTGTCCCCACCTCCAACTTCTTTCTACCCAGGGCAAGTCAGGGACCCTGGAAAATACTGCTGGAGATGAGGACCTCGGTCTTGTTCAGGGCAAAGAAATAGACGTTCCTGGACTCTAAGCCCATTCTCCCTCAGGCAATGAACCTGCACAGTGGGTGGAAATGCGAGAGGCCACAGTGGCCCTTGTTAAAACAAACGGCAGGACCTCCAAGGTTAGCAGAAGAGGAGACCTCAGAGAGGGATGCAGATGGTAGCGGGGCAGGGAGAGGGAGCCCCGCGCAGGAGTCCCCCTGCCTCCCGTGCCATGGCCAGGTCCTGCTGCCCCTTCCCCATCCTTTGTAATTTGGGCACACAGGTGAGGGCCTGAAACCCCTTTTCTGGTTTTCCATAGCACAGGTTTTATAAAAACAAAGCAAAACTGGTGGAAGACTAATGAGTAGCAATTACACTAAGCAAATGGTCAATGAGCCCTCTTCTGCCCTGAATCCTGCTGGTCATCTGGGGTGTAGAGATCCCCTCTTCCTCATCTCCTCCTCCTCCTCCTGGACACAGGCGCCTTCTCTAGTTCCCACCTTGGGCCTCTGTGGTTGCTCTTCCCTTTGCCTGGAACCGCACTCCTCTGCTCCGCGGAGCTCTGAGGAGTCCCTGGTATTCCTCTCACTGCTGTGATGCCTGGATCTCGTTTTTCATAGCACCTCCCAAATGATGGAACTGTATACTTTGCATGTTTTGATATACATATCACTAAATAAGTCCTCTTTTCTTTTTTGGGTTAGATTTTTTAAAAATCAAAATAATATATACACAGAACTTAAAAATCAAATAACGTCATGAGGTTTTGCTTAGGAAAATCTATCGGCCTTGATCACATCTCTTTCTGCCCTCCAGAGACAGCCACCTTGAACTCTGGGATGTTTCTCTTGTATCTAGATCCCTGAATTGAAACAACTGACTTCAACTTTTTTCCCCTAATACATCATTACAAAAATTTCAAATATATAAAAAAGTTGAAAGAAGTTGTGGTGAATACCCTTAAACCCATCACCTAACTTTTACACTTCACATTTCACTATATTTGTTCTATCACATATCTTTCTAATTTACCATCCTTCCAACCATTCATCAATGCATCTTATTATCTGGTGCATTTCAAAGTAAGTTGTAGATATGAGTCCACTTCATTCCTAAATTCTTCACTGTGCATATCATTAGTATTCCATATTTGCTTGCAGTTTATTTTATTTTTTTAAGATAAATTCTGCATGCAGTGGAGTGTGGAAATCTTAAGTGTACCAGTCCACAAGTTCAGACAAATGCATCTGTCTAATCAAACTGCCACCAAAAATCAGAGCTTTGCCATTACCCCACGGAGTTCCCTCACATACCTTCTCAATAAATGCCAACCACTACCCACATGAGGCAGGCAGCCACCGTTCTTTTGTTCTCTGTCTCTCTCTCGACGCTATTTTTTAACCAAACAATTTTTGACCTTATCTACTGACTTTCTTTTATGGAATCAGTCTTAGCTCATAGCTCTGCCTTCCTTCCCGTAATGTACTGATGTCATGCTTTTAAAAATTAAGTCAATATTCTCTTATGCAACAATAAGGAAAGCTGTTCACCCCTGAGATGGTGTCACACAGTGATTGTGCTTCCTTTCCTGTACAACTTGATGCTTGTTCCTTGTTTTTCGCTTGCTTTCTTTTTGGTGCACGTCTCATACTTTTTTCTCTGCGATTCAACAGAACTGGAAAACCGGAAAACCTCTATCAATATTATTTGCCACATAAGCAAGTGCATCAGATAATCTATAACTTACTTTTTTTTTTTTGCAAGGAAACTGCCCTCCAGTCTTTGAGAGTGGCTCTGCTCCTGCCTCTTTCTGGGATTTTAGGTACCTCTCATCTCTGATGTCTAAGACGTCATGATCACGTCTTAGACCTTTAGTGACCTTTTCAATCTGCAGACCAACATCTTTCAGTTTGGGGAAATTTTCTTCTATTATTTCTTCAATAATTATCCCTTCCATTTCTCTGAACCTGTCTAGAATTCTTAACAGTCAAATGCTGGGCCTCTTGAACTGATGCTTTAATGTTCTCATTTTCTCTCCCATTATCTGTCTTTCTCTGTCTCTCTTTCTCTCTCTTCCTGTTCCACTTTTGGGGAAATTTCCTCTATTTTATCTTTTAAAACTTTTATTAAATTTTGAATTTTAGCTATTATTTTTAATAGCCAAAAGCTCTTTCTTGTGCTTTGATTTTATATGTGGTAGTATAAATCTGATTTTATCTATCTATCTATCAATCAATCATCTGTCTGCCTATCGTCTCTCACCTTCCCTTCTTCCAGGTGAAATATCTGCACTTATCTCTCTGAAGGTACTTATGATATATGTTTTTGAAGTTTTCTTCTACTTCTGACCTTGTCTCTCTTTCCTCCAAGTTCCTTTTCTCCGCTTATTAGCTTGCATGGTTTTACTGGCAGAGGCTTTCTGAAAATGTCTGGTGATCCCTAGTTGTCTATATTTCAGAGTGTGAGCCATTAAAAAGAAAAAACCCTGATTGGCAGCTCTATGGCCATGAATGCATCCCATGACTGGTGAGCTGCATTGCCGGGGAGTTGGACAGGGAGCTGGCTTTTTCTTTAGAGGGCTCCCCCCATATCAGTACTGTTGTTTACTCCCATAGGTTATTCTGTTTTTTCAGAGAATTCTCCTGCCTCTGCCTGGGGCTAGGGATGGAGGTTGTGTGATAGCCTGGCTACTCTCCTTCAAAAAAGTACAACTGGTGAAGAAGGCTGAGAGTCTCCCTGCCCAGGATGTGACACTTAGCGCCATCTTCTGATGTTATGTCCAGTACTGTACTCCCACCTGCTGATGGGCATGGTGTCCTCCGGTCCTCTCTTGATCACTTCCTTCAGAGGGTGAGTCACCTACCCTGCCCCTTGACCCACCCAGGTTAGGAGGAGGGTTCTTGCCTGACTGCATAGGCTGAGTAAGGGAACCTGGAGGTCTAACCAATGCCTCATCCTACCTTCTGCCATGGCCAGTGTCCCTGTCTCCCTTAGGTTTCCTGGGGATTCACAAGGGCCATATCATCTTTCTTAGACCTCTCTTTCCACAGGCCTGGCCATTTAAACATTCTTCATCCTGTTAAGTGAGTTGTCACTCTTTTTGTTTATTTGTTTGTTTGTTTTTTGAGATGGAGTTTCACTCTTTTGCCCAGGCTGGAGTGAAGTGGTGCAATCTCGGCTCACTGCAGCCTCCACTCCCTGGGTTCAAGCAATTCTCCTGCCTCAGCTTCCTGAGTAGCTAGGATTACAGTCATATGCCACCACACCTGGCTAATTTTTATATATTTTTTGTCTCACGATATTGCCCAAGCTAGTCTTGAAATTCTGACCTCAAGTGATCCATCAGCCTTGGTCTTCCAAAGTGCTGATATTACAGGCATGAGCCACCATGTCCCGTCCAGTGTCATTCTTGCATTTGCTTTTCATCTTCTTCAAATTGGAAGACATTTTTCCTCTGCTGTTATTATTTCTTCCACTTTCTTTCTTTCCTGGTGGGGTTTTAGTGGCTTGAATTTCATATTAGTGTAATTTCAGGAGGGAGCTGTGATAAATGATTGGGATCCATTCCCATTGTTTCACCTGAAGTCTTTATTTAATATCTGCTTCCCCCATTAGCCTACAAGAGCCCCACAGATGGAAACCCTGCCTGTTTTGTTCAGCACGGTTGTTCCAGCACCTAGCAGAGTGCCCAGCACATATGCCGTTCTTAAGAAATAGATATCAGCTAAATTAAAAGTATGGCCGTGGGAGGTTTTATATGCTCTCTTATTTAACGATGTTATTGCACTGGAGGCGGGGCCCTCAGTCTTCTCCTCTGTAAAATAAGAAGGCTGGGTGGAATCTAGGGGTTTCAGCTGTGGGTAGGAGGGGAATTATGCCTGTGATTGCAGAAAAAGAATCACAGGTGGATAACCTCACAGGCGGATAACCTCTTGGTCACACCAACTTAAATATTCTAGGATTATAAAGATTGGCTGGAAGGGGTGGTCTGAGGGTCCTGGTGTGCCTGGAAGCAAAAAGAAAAGGCCTGGTTTCAGCCCCAGTGCCTGTCCCCTCGTCCTTGCCACACTCCCCACGCAGAGCAGAGGGTTCTATCTCACCACTGGAAGGAAGAGAGCATGGCAAAACTGGACGCCTCCCCTAGAGAAGGCAAGGAAGGGAGGAGGAGAGAGGAAGGCGGGGCGACCTCAAGCCTCACGCAGCACTGAGCCCCGATGCTGGTTGATGAGCTAAAAATATAAGGACAGGTATTCCCCCCTTCCACTGTCTTAATGTGGTTTTAAAATAAGTCAGCCTCTTTCTAGTTCTCCCTTTCCACTGTCATTTATTTCAGTTTTTATCTCCACAACAAAAATTCCTTCCAACTTTTTTTCCCTCTCTCCCTCTAATGCTCTTCACTTTCAAATGCTAATAATCTCCAGCTGTAAAAGGCTTAGAAGTGGCTCTAGATTGTTTGATCTTTGGCCTGTGATCTGCTTTCATCTCTCTGCTTTCAAATGTTACTTTAGATTTACTTTAACCTATTAACGTGCTTGGTATTCATGGACACGCACTCGCCAAAACGGCTTCCCAGTACCCAGGCCGCACCCCCTCCCCATCAAAACCAGACCCGGAAAAGTGAAACTCCAAGCTCAGACAGGAACTTTGCTGGAGCCGGAGGAGGAGGCCTGGGAGGCCGGGGAGGGCGGAGGGAGAGGACCCGGGAAGCGGGCAGGCGGGAAGGTAAGAGGGTAGTGGGGGGAGAGAAGAGAGGCAGGGGAAGCATAGGGTGAAGGCGGGAGAGTAAAGGAAGGAGAAAGGAGACAAAGGCAGAGAAAGGGAGAGCAGGGACAAAGAAGGACGGACAAGGCTCCGTGGTGATCGCGCTGCCTCCCGGCTGGTTAGACGCTATCTAAATCTGCTCTCCCCGGAGCCGCAGCCGGGAATGGGGAATGGAGAGACGTAGAATCAGTGCTTAAGATTTCTTGCTCCCGCGTTGTGCTGGAATGTCTGGCGTGTTCGTTTCCACAGGAAACGCGAGGCATGAATATGGATGAAACTCCTCACTGAGACCACAAGGGTACGGTTCAATTATTTGCCATATAAAGTAGCACATGAGGATTCTTTGCGCTTGATCATTTCCTCTGTGTTCATCTGTGTGTGCGCTGTGTGTGTGTGTGTGTGTGCGCGCGCGCGCGCGCGCATGTGTGTTGGGGTGCATGGGGGCGGCCGGGGAAGGGACCCTAACCCCTCCCAGGAGATGCCTTTGAAGGCGCTGTGTCATCCAGACCCTCACGGAGGGCTCCAGTT
The DNA here is from genome assembly GCF_009761245.1 of Sapajus apella. Classification (NCBI taxonomy): domain Eukaryota; kingdom Metazoa; phylum Chordata; class Mammalia; order Primates; family Cebidae; genus Sapajus; species Sapajus apella. Next base: position 18,990,802 of record NW_022436956.1, read on the forward strand.
GCAGCTGAGCGCCTGGGTGTGACTTAGGAAAAGGTGCCCCCTCACATTTCCACCTTCCCCACCCCAACACACACCTGTGTACACCTGTAGTGTCAGCCCTGACCCCCAGCCTCTGATCCGCCAAAGGACAGAGATCCAGAGGACGATTATTAATATGAGGGTATTGGAAAACACTAACTGTCGTAGGAGTCATCCCAAACCAGCCTGGTGGCCCCAGGCTTTGAGGCTGCTGCCTTGTTGGGGAGAAAGCAGATGTCCCTGCCTCCCTAAGGGGAAGCCTGACCCAGCCATCCATCTGGATGGTGGTGGCTTCAGCAGGAGGTGGCAGCGGGAGGATGTCTTGGCGGGGCTGTAAGGGACACTGAAGGAGGCAGAGTCCTCCAGGATAGTCTCCCATAGAGGAAAAGCCACTAAAGCCACTGGGGGAGGGGAGGGTGAAGATGCCTCACTTGGCCCAGAAAGTCCAGAGTGCAAGTCCTGGGAGAGGGACTGAGCTTTCTAACCTCAGTTTCCTCATCTGTGAAATGGAGTAGCAATACTCTTTATTTCAAAGGGTAGTTGTGATGGCAACAAGAATTCTAGAAAGTTTTATGGTTATAACTAGCCGAGCACTCACCATGTGGCAGGTACTCTTCTAAGTGCCTTTAAATATTAACTCAAGTAATCCTCTGTTAATCCTCATTTAACACTCATTTAACCCTATGAGGTGGATACTATTATTAGCCTTATTTTACAGATAAGGAAATGGAGACACAGAGGGTTTAAGTAATTTGTACAAGGTCACACAGCTAGTGCTATCATGTTCATTTTAGACTAATTAGGCTGTTGGGTCACATGAATTCATCTATCACCTAATTTAATTATTTCAACATCCCTCTGGGTTAGGATTCACTGCAGTCAGTTTACATAGCAGAGAACAGGCCAACACCACCCAATTAACCAAAGTTCTTTCCAGCCCAAACCCATATCCTGAATATCTTGCTATGCTGCAAAGATGCTTTTCGATGATAATTAGCTTTAAAATGTCAGTTATGATTAGGGGATTTCTGCCAAATGGAAGAGTCACATTTGGTGTGTAGAGGTCCAGGGTGCTAAGGAAAAGGCAGGCTTCCGAGGCCATCCTGTCTCCGAGACCTTCTGGAGGGCAAACCGGAACCTTTGTGATATAGCCGTTGGCTGCTTCTGGTCCTGAGCAGAAAGGATATGGAGAGAGGTTTCCTGCCTGGTAACACCACAGAATCAGCACCATGAGTGGAAGGACCAGGGACTGCCCACATCAGTGTGTCGCCTTGACTGAGTTGACCTCCATGGCTGCCACGGCCTCCCCACCAACTTCTGATGGTGATGATGTTGGTGAGCGGTTTGCAGGGGCTGAACAGAGAGGCGACCACAAGTGAAGCTCATCTGTGGGCTACTGTGGCCCACTGAAGCAGAAGAGAAATATACCCCATCTGCCGTGCTCCTGGCAACTCCTAAGGTATTTCCACACCTATCAGCAAATTCCAACTTCACCCAACCCTGTGAAGGAGGCGTCCATCTGCATCATCATTTTGCAGATGCTGAGAGTTTAAGTGACTTGAACGTGGTCACACGGAATCTTTTCATTACACCCCACTGCCTCCCTCAGCACGCAGTGGATATAGATTGATGACAGCAACTGAGTATTAGACTGGAAAGCAGCCTGGTGGGCCTCCTGCAGCTGAGACGCCAGTGATTTCAGCCCTGCTCAAGGTCCTGTTTTGCCAGCCACTGGGCTCCCTGGGGCTGGGCCCAGGTCTGCTTGTGACCTGGTAAAATCCAAGCTTAAAGCATTTCTCCTTTTGACTCTGTCTGAGCTCTGTCTCCTCCCAGCTTGCCTGGTCTAGGAGTGAGCCCTGTATATCCATTTCCGCTGATGAGACTGACCTGGGCAGAGTTTGCACTCGGCTCCTCTGCTTACTGGCTGTGTGCCCCGAGTAAGTAACTTAGCTTTTCTGGGCCAAAGTTTCCCCATCTGCTTAAATGGAGGGGTGGTCCTAATGAGTCCTAGTCCCTGGGGTGATGGGGCCCTGGAGTTGCGGTTCGCTTGCCAGGGACCCCCTTTATAAGTGCTCTTGTGCAGCATTGGGCACTCTTTCGGAGAGGGTGGACATCACACAGAGTCTCTAAGTCTGGGGCTTGGAGAAGGATCATACTGGCAATGGCGAAGGGAGGACACTTGTATCCTCCCCTCTGCTGGCTCCAGCAAAGCTCAAGCATTCTGCCACCTGCCCCATAAAACAGTCTTAGGTGTTTGCCCTGGGACTGTGACTAACCTGAAGCACCTAGCTTCTGTTGTGAGACCTCCCATCTGAAACCCAGTAGCTGGTTCTTTAGGCTACTAGAAGAATCCTTCTAGGTTGCCTTGGGGTGTGCGGACGTGGGGATTCATTAGGGCTCTTGTTCTTGCTACTCCATGGCATCCTTTGGTGCCAGCTCACCAGGGCCTCAGGAGGCTGGGAGGGGCAGGGTGCACTGAGGAAAAGTACCCCCCTTCTTCACACCACCCACCAGCCCTTGGTTACTGGAAAGAGCAAATGCAAATGGATCCAAAGCACAATACCCAGAATACACTGCCACGCTTCCTAGGGGCTCACTGTAAGTTAAAGCTGGGCTCCTCCTGGGGGCTGACATTTTCCTTGGTTCAAACAACATCTGCGCCTTGCCAAGCTGGGCAAAAGGTGAGGGAGCCAGTTACTGCTACTGTAGACTCAAGTGAAACAGAAAACCTAGCTACACAAGGTCCCTCCTACCTGGAGGGGGTGCTGGGTCCACACACACACTCACGCACATGCACACATGTGTGCTCCCCCCACCAATGCACTCTCATGAGTACCTCACACACAGGCACACATGCATGTTCACAAGTCCTCCTTACACACACATGTGCATACTTAAGAGTACCTCACACGTTCACACTTGCACACTTACAGATCCCCTCACACTTGCAAACCCAGTGGGCACATTGCCACTTATATACAGACACACAAGCATGCCTTTTCAGGAACCTCAGGCCCACTCACACATGCACACATTCATGCATGCCTGTGTCCACGAACAACACACAGGCTCTTGTGAACGAGGAGGGGGTTGGTCTTCTCCCCCTCCACCCCCAACTCCCCAGATTTAGCAGACCCAGCAACGGCTGCTGAGAATTTGAAATAAAAGGCCATCTTCCCCTCCAGGCTCCAGGCCAAATCTCCAAATGAAATCAGGCCAGGGAGAAATGAACAACTGAGATGCACAAAACAATGTGAAGAAGAAGCTCTGAAAAAAACCAGAATAATAATATAAAAAAAAAAGGTGAGAGTTATTTTTCAGCTCACTGGCTTTCTGAAAAGTAATATAAAGTTGGGCAGCGTCTTCTTGGAATCGACCTTTCTGAGCCGAGACCCAGGCCACACGTACATCTCTTTCCTTTCTTTCTATTACCCGAAATTTGTATGGTTTCATCTCCTCTGATTTTCTTTCGTTTGTGCTCCTGTGCAAACCCCTTGTGTCAGGGGCTTGTTACTAACCCGGCAGCTCCGGCCTGCTGAGAGCCCCTTCTCCCTTGGCCTCCTGCAGGGCTGAGAATTGAGAGCCTGCTCAGTTCTGCTCCCCTCCATGCCCAGGAGGGGTTGTAGACCTCCTCCCTACCCTACTCTTCCACTTACCTGGCCTCCCAGCCTTCTTTGTTTCTAAGAAAATTCTCCCACATACTTTTCACTCAACCAGGGCTGGAAAGGAGAGGCTGGTTGGGCTGAGGGACCCTGGGTGCTGGAACCCAGAGCCTTGCTCAGGGCCTGGTGCAGGTGGGAGCAGAACAAATATTTAGTGAAGGCATGAAAGAGCAGATGAATAAGCAAATGCTTCTGCCTTTTTCAGGGGGAGGAGGGAAGAAGTTCCTATTCTAAAATTTCCAGGAAAATGATTTAGGAAGGGGGACCAGAATATTACTAACAGTGATGATATTCCCTGAGGTTCTAGTCACTGCTCCTCTAGGAGTGAGACTCGAAGGACTTATGGAAAGGTGTCCCCTACACCTTTCTCCCCTGTCACCTCCCCTTCAAGATTACACTCATATGCACAAACACACAGTGAGAGAACCTCAAACACATCCACAGAGTACACGCACACGCATCCCGCAGACACATGCACATCGGCACACACACACACCACTCACACATCCACAGAGTACACACACACACCCCTCAGACACACCCACATCGGTACACACACACCCCTCAGACACACCCACATAGGTAGCCACACATACACCCCTCTCACATCCACAGAGTACACACACACACCCCTCAGACATCCACATAGGTATATACACACTCCCCTCAGATACATCCACATAGGTACACACACCCCTCAGACACATTCACATAGATACACACACCCCTCAGAAACATCTACATAGGTACACACACACATCCCTCACACATCCACATAGGTACACACACACATCCCTCACACATCCACATAGGTACACACACACCCCTCACACATCCACATAGGTGCACACACACACACCCCTCACACATCCACATAGGTACACACACACACCCCTCACACATCCACATAGGTACACACACACGCATCCCTCACACATCCACATAAGTACACACACATGTGCCCCTCAGACACATTCACATAGGTACACACATCCCTCACACATCCACATAGGTACACACACATGCACCCCTCAGACACATTCACATAGGCATACACAGATGCACCACTCAAACAACAAAAATGCATACACCTCAAATGTATATGCATATGGTCCCCTCAGATACATATGAGTGCATGCATCTCTAACACATCCACCTATGTACATGCACATGAACACACCTGTGTATGCTTGTACCACAAACACATCTGCATCAGTATATGCACATGCAGTCCTCAGGCATATAAGTGCATACACTTTACACACACCCACATAGGTGCATGCACATGCACCCCTCAGACACGCATGTATATATGCATGCACCTCAAAGACACTCATGCAGTTACATACACATGCACCTCTCAGACACACAGACGTGTGTGGTCATCTCCTATCAACATAGACGCAAACACATGCAGTTCTCAAGTGCAAACAAACACGTGTGTACACATCATAAACATGGACACTCAAACCCATGTGTTTGCACATCTCAAATAGATTTTCACAGATACCCACATGTACCGCTCAAATACATCCACACATGCACATCTGAAACATGTACATAAATACACACATACACATGCACACAGGTGCATATGCCCTTTCCTTTTCATGAGTGCCTTTTTGATCAGTGCTAGTCACTTTTTAGTGACCTGTGTCCACTCTCATCTACTCCCTGCCATAAGGATATGTGTGCTTGATGATTTGCCTCTCTCTTGACTTCTGCAATGAAAGAATCAAACATGGGGTGGCAGCCCTTGTGGCTTCTTTACTGCAAAGATGATTGAAGGATGGCTGCCTTATCCCAGACTAGGGTGCAGTGGCTTCAACAGACTCATCTGGCACCTGCCTTGGGTTCATTGAAGGGAGATAGAAAATCTCTGTATGGATGTACACTCGATAGGGAAATGGGAGCATGAGGATGTAGGTAAAGTAATTGAATCTTTTCTCCAGAAGAAAGTAGGAAGAAATGGCCAACTCTGATGCCCATCTCTGTTGCAGCCTCTATCCTGACTGACACTCAGGGGTCAAAGCAAAAGTGAGTTGCTGGATCAGAGGCTCAAGACTGCTCAATGCCAACAGTACCAATAATGGGCGTTTGCAAATCCTGGGCTGTTTGCAAAAATGCTTCTTCCTTCATTAGGCTGTTTCTATCATCACAATCATCTTGTAATAAAAATGGGACAGGTATTAACTAAAGGGCCGATTTTATAGAGGAGGAATCTGTGGCTCAGGTAAGGTGAGCAACTTACCAAGTGTATTAGTCAGGGTCAGCTAATTGCTGTAACAAACATCCCCAGATCTCAGTGGGTTAGCTCAGAAAGAGTTTTCCAAATATGCCCTCTTCAGTGAGACTCAGCAGGGATGCTCTGCTTGATGCAGTACAGTCCAGGACCCAGGCTGCTTCTGCCTGTGACTCTGCTGTCCTCAAGGTACTTGCAGTTTCTTGATTTGGCTGATCAGTGGAGAAGACCAGGTGGGGGTTGTTTGTGGAATGCTTTTTCTAGGCCAGGTCAGGAGGCAGCACACATTACCTCTGTTCATATTCTTTAGGTTAGAATAGAGACACACAGCTATAGCTAGCAACAAAGGAGTCTGGGAAATGTAGTTCAGGAAGAAGAGGGGAATGCAGACATTGGTGAGCTCTGGCAGTTTCCACCACACCCAGAATTATACAACTAATGGAGGCGGAATCAGTTCTCAGACCTGGGTTTTTCATTCCGGTGCCTGTGCATTCCCCTTCTAGCATGTCTCTTTGAAGTGTAAAACTTTACTGACAGAACACTGCTCCTGGTCTATGTTCTAGGTCTGGAAGCTCTTACATTTATAAGAATGTAATGATAATGACAGTAATATCTAATGATTTATTGGGCTCCTATCTGTTCTATTGTGTACACTCTCTCATTTCATTCTCTCCGCCACCCCATAGGTATGTAGATAACACTGCCTTCTCTAATCTACCTTAGAAAGATTAAGCAACTTGTCTGAGGTTGTGGGAGAGAGAGATTGTGAGTCCAGAACTTCCTGGCTCCTGTCTCCCATCTATCTCCTATGTTGCTATGGCTCCCACTGGGTGTGCGGTTGGAGGTAGGGTAGGTGGAGAGTTAGCCTTCTCTGCCCTGCAAGGCAGACATTCCTGGTGAAACTTAAGTAGGATGCTAGTGATGCCAGGAGTGAGCAGAGTCCTTGCAGCTCTGGGGAGCATTTGAAACCATGTGCAAGCCTAGGCCGTTGTAGCTCAGTTTAGCTGATAACCATATACCTGGAATACTGGTGGTGCTGGGAATCGATTTCTCATTATATGACCTTGAGCAAAGCATCCTGGGTTAGGAGTCAAGAGACTCCTAACCATAATTAACTGTGTACCTTTGGGCATCTCACTGAAAGTCTGTGGGGTTCAGTACCACCACCCTCTTTCCCCTGTGAATTGGAGATTGTCACCACTGTCATCATTCCAGAACTTTCAGGCTGCAATGGCCTCCTGATTAGTCTCCCCAGCACCACGTAACTCCTCTTCAAATCCTTCCTGCCCATCCCTGACCGATTAGTCTTCTCAGTTGCACACATACATTTTCACCATGTCTTTCTTCTGCTCAACAATTTCATGACCCTTTACTCCATAAAGCCCAAACTCCTTAGTGGAGCCCTTTCTTTGTGCTCTGCCCCCAGGTTACCTGTCCAGATGATCCATCCTTGACTCCCCTGAGCACAGCAAATGCTCCTGCCAGGCTATCCTTTTCCTTCCCCGGGGACCCTCATTGCAGGGTGGTTCTCCCTCCTGCCTACCTGTTTACACCTCTAAGATCCTTCTCTTAACACCACGATCATCTTCATTCTCACGTCACTGCACTAATGCTCCATGCCTCCTCACAGCACTTCCCTTGGAGGCTCATTTCGTGATGGGGGCATCTACAAATGTGTCTTAACCTCTTCACTAGATTGTGAGTTTCATGAGGGTGAGAGCCGAGTCTTGCACAGTTCATACCTTTGGATAGAACAGTCCTCAGGCAAAAGTTAACACATGAAAGAATGATCAGAAGATGAGAGACTTTTTGTGCCATGCAAATGAAAGGTTTAGCTTAGAGGCCAGCATTAAAGTTGTTTTGATTGTTTCCTGTCAGCCAGCAATCAGGAGACAGCTCCCACATCTTGGCCAGCTGGTAACCCTCTGTGTCTATCTTCAAAGCTATGTAGAGGGGATCTCAAATCAGAACCTCATGGCACTTCTGGTGGTACTTTCTTTGCCTACTGGGGGAATGAGCCCAGGCCTCCAGCAAGCTAACCTATCAGGTAGAAGCAAGCTGGGTGTGTACATTTGGGGAGCTCCTCAAATTGAGCTCTCTTGGCTTTTTGCCCATACCCGGCCCCTCCACACCAGGCCAAACTGTAGGCTGAAGCCAGTGGAGAAAGTAATAGATTGGAACTAGGATGCTCAGGTTAAGTGGGCCGCTTTGTGGAGCTCATCCATAATCCTGCAGGAGCCCAGAGAACAATACGTTAATTAGAGCCGACGGCACCGCTCCTACCAGCCATCCATCCTGCCTGTGTCTGCTGGGCCTTCCCCGTGGACATGCCAGCCCACTCGCTACTCTGAAAGAGATTTATTCATTATCAATGTTTGTCTGAAAGAAAGGGACCTGGTAGGGAGGGAGTGAGATTCCAAGAGAAACGGGATATGAAAGAGGTGGAGCCGAGCCTGCTGGCAGCTGACAAATGGGTGTGTTTGGGGCTGGAAAGATGGGTTGTTCCCAATTAGGGGGATAAGGCAAGTCCACCTGGTTGGAGAGGGGGAGAAGTCAGTCAGATGAAATTAGAAGATGTTCAGTAAATATGTCCAGCAGGAAGTGGCCCTGGCTGGAGTTTTAGGTTTGAACCTAGCTCACTTTGAGCCCCAAATGATGGGGAAAAGAAGGTAGGGAAGAGGAAGTTCACTTACCTAATATCTATCCCAGTGCTCGCACTCAGAGAGCACTGAAAAAGTGCTTGCTAAGTGAATAATTAAACGACAGGGGGGTTTAAAGCCAGAGGGATTTAGGGCAGGTATCATGAGGAACTCATTACCAATGAGCTAAGAGAAATACAAACCAGAGAGACCAAGAACAGGTCCTGAGGTTTTTACCCAAGAGTTCTTTGAAAGAAGGGGAGACACGTTTCATTTTTCCCAGAGCCTGTTATCTGTGTGTCATGTACATTCTGGAGAAAATGGGAGATGATCAGCCCTCCTGAAGTTAAGATGGCAGTCTGGAGAGGAGAGGGATAACAAAGGACCGGTTGGGCTGAGGTCCACTGACCAAAGCTCCATAGAGAATGATCCTGAGGGAGCAGTGGACACAAAGTCACTGCTGCATAGACTCATCTTACAAAAGGCACATCAAGGGCTGTAGCTCCTTCTCTGTTCAAATGGAGAAAGTGAGGCTGAAGTGGGGAAGAGACTTACCTAAAGTCTCACAACTGGTTCATCCCAGAACCTTGCTGCTCCAGCTGTGACATTAGGGTCATCATTTGGGTGGACCTACATGGGCCTCTAGAGCCTGTCACCCAGAGGCCTTGTTAGAGAGGCAGAGCCCAGAGCTGCTGAATCTACATTTTATCAAGCTCTCAATATGGTTTTCACACACACATCAACGTTTGAGAAGTGCATCATCTAGATCTTGTGCCTAGTGCCTAGAAGGCAACTTAGTGTTTTGGGGAGAGAACTAATGTGGTGAGTTGTATGTTCTAACCCTGCCTTTCTATTAACTGGCTGGGTGACTTGAGTCACATCATCACGCCACTTAGTCCCTCTGGGTTTTAGTTTACTCACTTTCTTTTTTTAATTTTTGAGATGGAGTTTCACAGGCTAGAGTGCAGTGGTGCGATTTCAGCTCACTGCAAACTCCACCTCCTAAGTTCAAGTGATTCTCTTGTCTTAGCTTCCCAAGTAGCTGGGATTGCAGGTGCCTGCCATTACGCCTGGCTAATTTTTGTATTTTTAGTAGAGACAGCATTTCACCATGTTGACCAGGCTGGTCTCGATCCCCTGCCCTCAGGTGATCTGCCTGTCTCGGCCTCCCAAAGTGCTGGAATTACAGGTGTGAACCACCATTCCTGGCCAGTTTACTCACTTTTAAACACAAAATGATTGAGCAAGATTAGTGATGTTTAAGCTTTAGCAATCCTCTGAATCAACCGGGAGAGAGGCAGATTCCTGGAGGCTGTCCCCAGAGTTCTGTGAAGGGGCTGATAATTTGCATTTCCAGTAGTTTCTGGGTTGATAATGGTCCTGCCAGTCTGGGGACCACACTAACTGCATGACCAGGCGACTTCTTCTAAGGTTCCTTCTGATTCAGATATTTGATGGGATATCCCCCCTTCCCAAGTGCCTTCCATTGGTAAGAAGAATCTCTCGACTCCCCAGTGCATGCCTCTTCTGAGTGGCACTGGCCTGTCCCTGTCATTTCTGGCTTCCTCTCCGGCTCCGGGCAGTTAATGCCATTTTCCCCGCATACTCAGGATTGATGATCTAAGTCTTATAAAATGCACGGAAGGCAATACAGGCAAAGTATTATCAACAAGATTTAAGAAGAGTCCTACGAAACACAGCAATAAAACCTGGAAATAACCATCCATTTCCTACCAACAAAACATCTCATTTCCGAGTCCATAAACACTCCCCCCTCCAGATCCCCAGACCCATCTGTTTTGTAAGCATGTATAATTATTAGCAACATAAAGTCAGTTTCTATACCTAATGTAATTATCGGGAGCCAAAATAGTATCAGGTGAAGGAGGGGGAGAGAGGAGGAGGCTTGCTCACTGCAAACTCAGACTATTTCTTTAAAGAGGGAGAAGTAGTCACATGAGAAGATAACGATTCTTTATGGTGATATTATACTTCCTATGGAGACTTTGGGGACAGCTTTGCAAATAAGACTGAGCTGGCTCATTTCAAAGCCAAGAGCAGTTTCCTGCCTTGTAAGGTGAATTTAGGCCCTATTGGGAACGAGAAATTAGGATCACCATGCTTCCTCTGTGGCCAACCTTCAGATTTCTCTGGAGGTACGGAGAGCATGGCCTTCCTTCCTTCCTTCCTTTGGCACTGCCAAAGTTAGTTCAAGCCTTTCCTTCCCTTTGCACTGCCTCTGGAGGGTAAAAAAGAGTTTGCAAAGGCACTCTGAGATTTTAGCCAGCTGGGGATTCCTGGTTCACAATGAATTCAGGACCATTGTCTTTGTGTCCTCCACAGTGTCTTAGGGGAGCTAGCTAGTCACCTGTTGAATAGGTGAGGAAGTGAATAGATGGGAGTGAGGCATGATTGTGGAAGATGCACATGATAACAGGAATGTTTATTAAAGGTGAAGGAGAGCATCCTCCTTCTCTTCAGATGATGTATTTGTGACAGTGTGTAGGGGCGGGGCAGAATAAGGACCAATGAAGCTGATTTTGGTTTATATTATAATAAGCAAAATAACATTTTGACCAGGAGAGCTTTCACCCTTTGCATGGTGGTTAGTTCTCTGCCACTAGAGATTTTCAAACAGAGCCAGGGCAACCCTTTCCCATCTAGGACCTGGGTATATTAGGTAGGAAGGAAGTGCATGAAGATTAGGGTCACAAAGAGAACATTTGTCGAGTATCTACCTACTATGTGCCTGACTCTATACTAATCTCATTTAATCCACTCACCACACCCATAATGTAGATGCTCAAACCCCTATTTTGAAAATCAAGCAAGCTCAGAGATATTTATGTCACTAGTCTATGTCACCCAGCTAGTGGGAAATACAGCTCGGATTGAAACCTAGGTCTGCCTGCTCCAAGTGTATCTGTCTTCCACAGTGCCTTGAAAAATACTGTCGGATTTTCAGGCTTCAGAGTCTTCAGTGCACTTATTGGAACTGAACCTGATGTGCCAGGCTCCTGCAAACACAGGCTGCTGCCACCACTGGCTAAGATGTTGCTCTGTCTTCTGGATCCATCGCTGAGAATTCAAAGCTCTTGTAAGAGGGCCCGTGGTGGGGAGGACTGTTGTCAATGCTGTTCTTTTGCTTTGAATTTGTTTGTTAAGCCGCCCTAGCATCTTCCCCTCTGCAGATTTGCTTGTCTGCCAGAATCCCAAATCAACCTGATGGCTTAGGGATTTCACTCTATGATCTGGAAATCCATGTTCCTTCTTCCCCTTTCCTACCCCTGGGAGTGGGCTCCTTTCTTCAGCTATCTCACGGACTGCTTTCAGGGCTGATAGGAGGGAGTGTTTCAGCTGGGTGGGGGCAGATGGCCTCATTGTCTTTAATGTCTAGTGATGGGAGAATCCCAAAGGTGCTGGCGGCGCAGTCTGGAGACAGCTAGAAAGCCAGACTGACATGCTTTCTGAAGCGTCCCGGCAGCCTTTGGAGGCAGCTTCTCGTGAGTGCATTTAACTCCCATCTTTGTCCCTTGTTCTCATACCAGCCTTCTCTGGATGCCCACCCGATTCCTTCCTGTCTGTGTGACTCCATGCCCTGTCTCTGTCCCTCCTTGGAACTGCATGGCAGGGACTCCTTCCTTGTGTGATGGGGGAGCAGACACTGAGGAGAGGAGAAGGGGCGGGGCACAGCTAGGCAGCTGGTGCTGGCCCCCACCTTTCCCTTCTGAGCCCACCCCTTTCCTTTTGCCTCTGCTTGCTTTTGCCTCCAATTCCTTCCAGTCCAGCCATCATACTGGGGCAGGCCCAGCGAGAGGAGGGCACCAGCCAGGCCTCTGGGAGGGCATCTGCTTCTGCTGATAAGTACCCCTGTCTTTCTCCTCCCCTTCAGCAGGGCGGAGATGCCCTCCCCCATGAACCATGGAATTAAAACAGGGAACTGGGCTCTGGCAACTGGCCTTCTCCCTGGCACCAGGCCTGCTCTGTCTCCATGGATTTCTCTCTCTGAGAGTCACTGTTTCCTGATTAAAAATGATTTCTTCTTGCATAGCAAACTAAGGCCTTGTCTGGAGTCCACCCGCAAAGTGAGATGGAAAGTTGGAATTCCAGGGGCCCAGGGCACATCAATAGGAAAGAAAGACCCTGATATCTAAGAATCTGTTCCCCTCCAGGCCAAGGGGAGGTTTGAGAGCAGAGGGGTGCATGGGGGGCAAACCTGATCCTACCTGCCTCTGACCTGTGGTTTACCTGTGTCTAGCCCAGTGTGTGAGTTGGCTAGGGCTGCCTAACAAAGCACCCCAGACTGGTGGCTTACGTAATAGGACTGTGTTGTCTCACAGGTGTGTATGCCAGAAGTCTGAAATCAAGGTGTCAGCAGGGTTGGTTCCTCCCAAGGGGTGTTAGGGGAAGGATTTGGTCCAGGATCTCCCCTCAGCTGCCGATGGCCATCTTCTCCCTATGTCTCTTCACATCATCTTCCCTCTGTGTGTGTCTCTGTGTCCACATTTCCCCTTTTCCTAGGACACCAGTTCTATTAGTCTGCTTGGACTGCTGTAACAAAATACCGCAAACTATGTGGCTTAAACAGGAGAAACTTATTCCCACAGTCCTGGAGGCTGGAAATCCAAGCTCAAGGTGTCATCAGGGTCCATTTCTGGCAAGGTCTCTTCCTGGCTTGCAGACAGCTGCCTTCTGACTGTGGCCTCACGTGGAATGGAGAGAGAGCTCTTGTGTCTCTTCCTCTACTTATAGAGGCGTGAGCTCTATCAGATTAGGGGTGCATCCTTATGACTTCATTTAATCTTTACCGCCTCCACATGGGCCCTATCCCCAAATACAGTGACACTGGGGGCTTGGCCTTTAACATATGAATTTTGGAGGAGTGACACATCCCAAGTCCATAGCACCAGACATATGGGATTAGAGGCCATCCTAATGACCTCACTTTAACTTAGTGATCTCTGTAAACACCCTATCTCCAAATAAGGTCATATTTGGAGGCCTTGGGAATGAGAACTTTGACATATGAATTTTGGGGAGACAATTCAACTCCTAATACTCTGGGTCTTCCTGGCTTACTCTAGCACCCTGGAATCCATTACAAAAGAGGCTGGCGGCTCGAGTGTGTCCCCCTTCACAGGCACCATCTGCTGGGTTTTCTGGGGGAAGGGGTGGGCAGAATCCCCTCAGGAGCTCCCTGTGCTGAGGCTGAACCCCTAGGGCACCCCAGGCTCTGCTCAGCAGTCCCATGTGTCTTACCAGCTCCACTCCCCGCTGCCATTCCTGCACCTGTGCTGTCAGCTTTCCCACTATGGCCACCACCGCCCCGGCTGACTCATCTCTGAACCACAGTGTTCAGCTGGTCATTTCAGGTCTCCCTGAAGATATCTGGGCAGAGCCAGCTGGAGAGTGAGAAGGAGCACATTTTAGATGTTGCTGGGCATGGAACATGTCGGGAGGGACATACAAGTGGGAAAGAGGTGGAGGAGAGGCCATTAGATTCTCTTTCATCCCAAACTTGCTGTCACAGCCAGGAAGAAAACCCTTATCCCACTTTTTCTTCATAATAGGTTTATTGCAAAAACATTTCAAGCAAGACAGATACTGTTTTCTTTTAAATCTTTACTTAAAGTACATAAAGATGAGAATTTTCTTTTCTAGGTTGAGTAGCCCTCATGTCTTTATAATTCTCCCATCATTTCCTGCTGGAGATGGAGAACGCAGGCTGTTGCGATCAGGAGGTCCTCTAGTTGCACTGTGGCTCTAAATTATGGAGCTGGGCCAGGCTTTTGGGAACCTTTTGCTTTGTTCCATTGGGTGACCCACACCCTGTTCTTGCTGCTCCTGCTTTGGATGAATCCCAGGACTCTCTAGTGTGCCTTCCCTGTCTTGTCTTCCTCCCTCCTCATTCACACACCTCTTGGCTTTATGGTACCAAGAGACCACAGGGTTGGGAAACAGAGGACTCACCTCACCTGCCATTGATCTAAGTGGGTAAAGGCAGAAAGGAAGGCTTATGGTGATGACGAATGTCCTACTGCTCCTTTCCCCCTGGGGGCACTGCACGGGACAACATCTATGGAGAATGACCACATCACACCCTCCCTGTCTCTGTCTTAAAATCATAGCCTCTGAGAGTTGGAAGGGTCTTTGGAAAACATAGAACTCAGAATTCATCTTCCTACTGTCCCCTTCATGGATGCTGGATACGGCTCTGGAGGGAGGAAAACGAGGAGGGCACACTGGAGAGGCCTGGTATTCATCCAAGTCAAGAATCCACATGTATGCTGGATAGGGCCTGGTTTTTCTGCATTTGAGGCAGGGGCTGCTCCCTCCCTCTCCCACCTATGGCTTATCCCATGGTTGGGCAGCTCAGGGTGTTCAGATATCTTTTCCATTGTTGAGTAGGAATCTTCCTGTATTAGGGTTAGAAACAGCCAATTGTGTGTGTGTGATACAAAGAGATTTATTTTAACAAATTGGCTCACACGATTATGAAGGCTGACAAGTCCCAAGCCTGCAGTACCACATCTGTAGGCAAGCTGGAGATATGGAAGAGCTGAGGTTTTAAGTTCCCGCTTGGGTCTGAAGGCCTGAGAACCAGGAGGGCTAATGGTAGAGGTTTCAGTTTGGAACAGGCTTGAGACCCAGGGGCAGCCAATGTTTTATGTCCAAAGGCAGGAAAAAGCTGATGTCCTAGAAGGCAATCAGGCAGAAAGAATTCTCTCTTGCTAGGAGGAGGGTCAGCCTTTTGTTTTATTTAGGCCTGTAGCTGATTGGGTGAGGCCACTCACGTTGGGGAGGAAATCTGCTTTGACCAGCTGCTGATTCAAATGTTAATTTCATCCCTAAACACCCTCCACAGAAACACCCAGGATCATATTTAACCAAATATTTGGGCAACTTGTGACTCAGCCAAGTTGACACAAAATTAACCACCACCCTTTCTTTCTATTGCTCCCCAGTTAGCCTGGTCTTCCTTATCTGGTCTTCTAGGGAGGGCTAGCCCTCAAGGGGGTCCAGTGTCCAGCTCAGCCCACTGCTCCTGGGAGGAGGCCTGGGTGCCCCAGCTGGAAGATACCTCAATTTCCATTCGGTTGCCTCTTCCCATAGGGCAGTGGCTGGCTCCCCTTACCTCAGCTGGACCAGAGGGGCCATCTGCCCTGCCCTCCTTCCCCCAGCACATCCAGGTGTGGTGCTTGGCTGGCACACATCAGGGTGCTGTGGCCAGAGAGGGTGATGCTGGTTGGCCTCTGCCTGGATCTAAAAACAAATGACTGTGGGGGAGGAGGGCTCTTTTCCTTTCTTGGTAAATCACAGAAGTCACAGTGATTGAGGTCAATAAGAATCCGATCTTTGGAGGAAGGAAGTAAGAAGGCTCATTTCCATTTCTGTTCCCTGTCCCTAGGAGTCGCTAGTAGGGGCCTCAAAGATCGGCGGAAGGGGCTACCTACTAGATGCCAGAGGCTTACACATATCATATGTGTAACATGGGCCAGTCAGTCTCATCTATTTTAACCACAAGGACACTAATGCATGGAGAGTTGATGTCACAAGCACACAGTCAAATAGCTGCAAACTGCCAGGATTTGAATGCAACACTGATCTATTCCAAACCCTCCTCTTTCTGCTGCATCTTGGGATGTTATGTGCCTGTGCAGGCTCTAAGATCTGTTCTGCCTAAAGGTAGAGGGGCAATAATCAGTTTCAACATAATTCTAACAATAACAATGTAGCTCTGCCCAGCTGGTAGCCAGCATGGGGTGGGGGGGGTCACTGCAGGTTTGACATTGCTGTGTCATCTTCAGTAGCTAATGAAGAGACCAGAGGACATGGCTACTGAAGGCCGTCTTTTCCAGGTCTGGGATCCTAGGCATGACATAGGAGGATCTCCAGAGCAGGTAGCCTGAGGCACCTTCATTTTTGCAGCATCAAGGAAAGGGAGAGGTAGAGGAATGAGAGGCCTGCTGCCCCAGAGTCTCATGGTCTGCAGTCCCTCCCTGAGTTCTGGGAGGGCAAGATCTTGCTGGCAGAGGAGATGTAGACAGGAGCCTTTGCAAAGGGCACAGCAGAAGTGGAGCCCAGTCTCCTGTTTGTTTGGGACATAGCCAGCCTGTGTTCTGCAGAGACTCCGAAGAGGAGGGCAAACAAGGGGATTTTCGGATGGTCTTTGCTTGCTTTCTCCTTTGTTTTCTCTTAGGGGAAGCAGCGGCAGCTGCAGGTCTTCTAAATGTTGGTCTGGAGGAGTCAGGCACAGGAAGTTGGAGGGGCAATGGCTTATGTGAGATGAGGAGACTGAAGTCGTATTAAGCTGAGCTGTGAAGTGATTGACTTGCGCCCTGCTCAGAGAAGCTCCGGCTTCTCTGGAGGGAGTGTGAGCTGACCTTTCTGGATCCCCTTGCTCCTCTTATATTTGACTCTTTAACAGGTACTGTTATCAATATGGAGAGTCTTGGGCTGGAGGGATCCAAAGTTAATCACTCAGACACTCCTTGAATACCTGTGGAGATGGGAAACTCACTGTCTTCCAAGGCAGCTCATTTCATCTTTGCACAGCTCCTTCCTAGGCAAGCAGTCACCTAGGATCTTCTGTTCATCATTCCAGGGTCTTCGGAGCCCTGCAGGGTTTCTTGTCCTTGCTTTGTGGCACTGCTGACCATTCCTCTTTTCCTCTGACCCCACATGTGCATTTTATGTGAAGCGCCATGGTAGTCCTCTGGGAATGTGACCCAGTGCTCTGAAATTACTTGTAATTGTTGTTTCCTTTCCTCGGTTGGATTGCTAGCTGCCTTCAGCGGGGACCAGACCGTCTCTATCCCGCATATTCACTACTAGCGGCTGAGCAGATGGCAAGCGCTTAATCACTGCATGGTGGAAAGAAGGAAGTAAGGAAGGGAGGGAGGAAGGGAGGGAGGAAAGACTTGCCCTCAACATCTTTGTCTGCCAGACAATAGGTCCCACCCAGATAAGGGTTCCCTGTGATAGTCAGTTGCTCCGGTCTGGTGGGTACTCTGGCATAGAAAACAGCTCTGGGCTTTAGTCTCACTAACTGGGTTCCAGTTGAGCCTTCATATTTTCTAGCCCAGCAAGCTTGGGGAAGTTATTTCTGTGAGCCACAGTTTCCACTCTGTAAGAGGGAATAATCATCACGCCCCTCATATAGTGTTGTTGTGAGGATAAAATCAGATCAAGGGACCTCATGTCCTCTGTAAACTGGGTTTCCTTAGGGATAGAGGTTTAGCCTATGGGGAATCAGGATTCCTGAAATAACAATGCCATTATTATTGAATTAATCTCTACTGTGTATTAACCACTGATTCATTTCTTTATAGACGTTGTCTCAGGGTAAAGTTTATAAGACTGGCAGTTTGGTGATGATGAAACAGAGGTTTGGAAAGGTTAAGTGACTTGAAAAACTAGAATTTGAACCTAGATTCCCAATAGCCTTCAAGCCCAAATACTCTTTCCTCCACTTCAAGCTACTTCCCCTTAAGGCCAATATGGGTCGTGGAGGAGTAGGAGGGTCGATGTGGTGATGGTGGTGGATGTTGGACTCAAAGACTCTGGAAAATATTCTTTTTTTTTTTTCCTTTCTGAGATGGAGTCTTGCTCTATCCCCCAGGCTGGAGTGCAGTGGTGCGATCTCGGCTCACTGCAACCTCCGCCTCCCGGGTTCAAGCGATTCCCCTGCCTCAGCCTCCCAAGTAGCTGGGATTATAGGCATGCGCCACCGCACCTGGCTAATTTTTGTATTTTTAGTAGAGACGGGGTTTCACCATATTGGCCAGGCTGGTCTTGAACTCCTGACCTCGTGATCCACCTGCCTTGGTCTTCCAAAGTGCTAGGATTACAGGTGTGAGCCACTGCACCCAGCATAAAAGACTATTTTTTTGTTTGTTTTTTTAGACGGAGTCTTGCTCTGTCACCAGGCTGGAGTGCAGTGGTGCTATCTTGGCTCATTGCAACCTCCGCCTCCTGGGTTCAAGTGATTCTTCTGCCTCAGCCTCCCAAGTAGCTGGGACCGCAGTCGCACGCCACCATGCCCGGCTAATTTTTTTTTGTATTTTTAGCAGAGACAGGGTTTCACCATGTTGGCCAGGATGGTCTCGATCTCTTGACCTCGTGATCTGCCTGCCTCGGCCTCCCAAAGTGCTGGGATTACAGGCGTGAGCCACCGTGCTCGGCCTGAAAAGACTCTTAAATCCTGTGACTTTATCATTTTCCCACCACACAGGGTAAAGCAAATACTCAAGCCTCATTCTTTCACTGGTTTCACAAATCTTTCCCATGCTCCTTTGCCCTAAGTGAGTCATTTGCAGTTGGATTCCGGTCTGCAGCCAGGTGCTATTTCTTTTTCAAGGAACCAGGGGTGGCTGTGTAAAGATGAGGGTTCCCAGGAGTGCTCAGTGTGTATGCTGGGCATGTGTGTGTGTGGTATGGGGAATCTGGGAACCAGGGGGAACAAGGCAAGGAAGATACACCTTTAGGCAGTAACCAGTTGATCATTTGACAAATTTTATTGAGCACTTACATGTGCCAGGAGCTGTGCTGAACTCCACAGGGCTGAAGACATGGGCTCTGGTCTCCAGAGGCTTATAGATTGGTGAGAAAGACAGAATTCAAGGCAGATGAAAGCTCCTTATGCTTATGGATGGGCAGAGGAGCGGACCGGAGGGGAAGGGAAGGGAGGGGAGGCGAGGGGAGGGGAGAGGAGGGGAGGGTAAGGGAGGGGAGCAGAGGGGAGGTGGAAAGGAGGAGGGGGCATGCTGTTGGGGAGAGAGGAGCAAGTCTTTACCCAGGGGATGGTGGGCAGGGGGCAGTACGCCCATGTCCCTCTCCAGAATTCTTTAACCCAGCGGCCCCCTCAGGCCTGGTTCTCAGTTTAAGTCAAATAATTTTGGTCCCTAGTTCCCTCCTGCCTGCCATGTTCCAACTCAATCATTCTTTGAAATTTGGAGCTGTAGCTAAAACGCCTTTGCCCTGTAACAGGATTTTCACAGTCTCCACAGCAGCGGCTAACGTCGCTCATCACCTGCTGTTGTAATCTGCACCGCTAAGCCCTCGGCTAGAGGCAGAAAGCTTAACTCGCCTTGCTGCTTCGAGCTTGCTCTTCCTGGCACCCGAGCCATATTTCAGTCAGGGGAGCTAATCCAACTGCACACACAGAGACATTTCAAAGGAAACACAAATGGCAGAGGGAGCTGTGGCTCTTTCTGGGAGGGGCTCTGAGAGCCAAGTTCCCCAGACCTAATGGGCAACAGAAAGTGCGTCCTGGGGACTGTGAGGAAAACCATTCCTCATGCCTTCTCCTGAAGGGTTTGGTGGGAGAGCTGAAGGGCTGATTTCCCTGAAGACCGTGTTTTAAGGGCTGGCCGGGCCTCAGTGTCCACACTGGGAGAGTTAGCTCTGTTAAAGGGAATACGTAGTGAGCTGTGAGCGGGGGGCGTGTCTGTGTGTGCCTCGACTCGTGCCTGATGAACTCAACACCTCCCATCTTTCCTAAAAGCATAATCCCCAGTGTGTGTGTGTGTGTGTGTGTCTGTTTTTTTTTTTTTTTTCTCTTCTAACTCTGTCTTAATACTTTATGTCCCAGAGAGCCAGAGCCCAGAGCACTTGGGAAGAGTGTTTGCCATGTAGTAGGAGTTCACCAACTGCTTGTCAAATGGGTGAGTACCAGCACTGGAGATCAGCTTTGATCCAGCCATGGTGCTGTGTGCTTAAACACGTGGGTATAAGTGGAAAAGCAAACTAGAAACAGGAAAGAGTCATAGACTCCTAAGAGGCAGGGGGCTGATGAAACCTAATACGTGCCAGGTGTTTTTTATAGATGCTGGGGAGATAGCCGTGAAACACGGAGACACAAATTCCTACCCTGGTTCTAGTAGAAGGCACTGGACCAAGACTGACCAGTGAGCAGATTTTTGCTAAACCTAAGAAATGACTTTCTGAGAACTAGAACTGTCCAGCAATGCAATGTGTGGTTGTGAGGTCGTAAGCTCCCTGTTCCAGGAAGAGCTTGATCAGAGGCGACGTGACCATACCTGGGGATGCAGAGGAGGGGCAGCAGATCCTGTGGCTGCCCATATCCCCTTCCCTTATTTCAGCAGCCAGCACCTGCATTTCTCTGCCTGAGAGGCTTCTCTGCCCCCAGAGTCTATTTTGCTGCCCACTCATCAACTGGAAATGCGAGGGAATTAATGCCCACACTCTCCCTGGGAAAGGAGCCCTCAAGTGATGACTGACTGGAGCCGGTACACAAATTTCCCAGTTCCCACATCCCTTAGATGGGTTCACACCAAGGCAAATGTTTTCCACTGTTTCTCAGAGTTCCCGGCAGGATTAAGCATGGGTTCCCCACAGTGCAAACTTGCTGGATAAGGAATCCTTCACTGGCTGCCTTCCCACCCTGTACCTCTTCCCCATGTCCTTTCTGATGTTTCCTGATCTCACGTCCAAAATGATGATTTGCATTTGAATCTTGGTCTCCAAGTCTGCTTCTGGGAGACCCCAAAGGAAGACAAGGGGACCCCTGCCCTGTATGGGTACTGGGACCTCTGAGGATTCCCTCCTTCCATTTCTAACACTTGATAACTGCCAGACTCCTACTGGGCTTTGGAAATGGCACCAGATTCAACCCAGAACTCCCTGTTCCAGCTTGGGGATTGGGCAGAGGACATTTCCTACTCATATGAGATAGCAGAGGATGCCAAACCTGCCTCCCTACCAGGTCAGGAGGTTCCTTGACAGCAGTCCACTAAGCCCCTTTTGGGGCAAGCCCCCTGACAGCAGTCTGCTAAGCCCTTTTTGGGGTAAGCCCAAAAGGCGCTTAGCAGACTTCTGTGCTCCATCAGAGCAGCCCTGTATCTTCTGAACCCGGAACCCTTCATCAAAGTTTGTTGATGTGGCTCTGCCTGGTCTTTGCATCCCGTTAGCCTGTGCCAGCGCTAGCCAGGGCTGGGCCCGCAACCCCTTCACTGCCAAGGTCCTTCTGCTTCCCACAGATGTTGAGCCAGGGGCCAGTCAGGCCTGGTCTATGGGCTTTATTATGATACCTGTCCAGAGAAAGTTCAGGGCGTAGAACTGAGTGAGTGTCAAGCTGGGCTCATTGTCTGCCACTGCCCAAGGCCTGGCATCATAGGTCACAGGTACAGATGATAAAAACCACATTTTTGGGTGGAGAGGAGAGGGACACAGGTTGTTTAGCAGGTGTGGCAGACACTATCATACGCAGCCCAGCCCAGATTTCCTGTCAGTGAAGAACATGTTGACCAGCTGGGAAAGTCAGCAGACAGGCTTCCGCGATTGGTCTCTACAGAGATCACTTCAGCTGCAGACAGCCTTGTGCTGGGGTTGTGCCCCTCTAGGGTGGCCCACATCCACTGACAGATTGATGTGGGAATAGAAAAGCCTGGCCATCTTGGCTGGCTTCGGGATGGCTCCCAAGGGCCCTTCTCTGCACCACAACTCCTTGTGGGGTGCCAAGGCTGCCTTTGGGCTGCATAAAAGCTGGATTCCTCCCTCTTTCCAGGCTCAGTTCCTATCCTGCATGACCACTGCTGTGGGTCCCATGCCACTTCTTATTAAACACCCCACTGGCAAAACTCCGTCTCAGGGGCTGCTCTCAGTCAACCTGACCTGTGACAGTGGGACATTGTCCCCACCTACTCAGCTAAGCCTCTGTGTCAGCCTGCCAAACCCTATTCCTTTCCAAATTGTCATCCCTACAGGAAACTCTGCCTACCTTAAAGAGCTAGTCTCAAGCCCAGCCCAGCTCCTCCGTCGGTCTTGGCGGCGGGTGGGGGGCGATTTATGGGCTGGCTGGTGAGAGTAGGGTAGCTACTTCCTGCAGGCCACACCCTCCTACGCAACACACACATGGCACCACAACTAAGTCGTATGCTGACGCCCCAGCTGCACTCAGACACCTAGAAGGTGAAGCCATCATGGGCTCCAAAGCAGTGTCTCTGGATCTGAAGTGCATTCCTGCAGCTCGGACTGCAACGGGAGCTTGCTTTATTAGATCCCATTATAAATGGATGATTTGCCATCTCCGAAGATAAATGGGAAACTTAATGCAGAGGTGTCCTGTCTGGGGAAACTGGAGAGTTATGGATGTCAGCTTTGTAGCTTTATGAAAGCACTCTCTTATAGAAACTGAAATGACCAAGATTAGATTGAATTAGTATGTACTGGTATGAGCTTTTTCTCCCCCTATCCATCTTGACTTTTTTTTTTTTTTTTTTTTTTAAAGGCAGAAGATTTGCCTCCTGGGTGAGCATTTCAGAAAAATACAAATCCTGAGTTTGGGTTTGGTAATTAGCAGAATTGCCTCCTGGTGCTAACGAGGTGGCTGCCCAGCTGGGACTGTCTATGTAGGTGGAGGAAGTGGCACCCTCTGCTGGCTTCCTTTATGGGTGGTGTCTGCTCCCTTCCACCTGGGATCCCCCTTGGTACCAGGTGCTCTCTTCACCTGTCCTTGTAGAATACAGATGGATTAGTGAGGCCTCTTGTTCCAGCACCCAGGCTCCTGGCCACCCCATCTGAAGATGGGGATGCTCCATCCCATACAGACCCCACTCTCCAGCAGTGTTCCCTAGGCTGAGCTTGAGACCCAGCTCCTAGCTGGGTGGCGAGGCTTTCTGCGAGCAAACAGCTCCACCTGATATATATGTTAGAGCACTTGTGATACCAAGCACAGGGCTAGGCACTGGAGGTATTAAGGTGAGGAGGCTAAGGTTCTTGCCCTTCAGGAGACCAATCTAACCGAGGGGAGAAAGGCATATATAGATGATTTCCAAACGGGCACTGCTTGATTGTACTTTCTGTCTTGATGGAAATGTTCTCTATCTTTGCTGTCCAGTGTAGTAGCCACGAGCTTCCCATGATCCCATGAAGATAATAAGAATGGAAGTCGGGAAAGGAATTCTAGGGTTGGTTCTTCAGCCAAGCATCCTGGGATCTCAGGCAAATCATATCCGTGATTTGAATCCCAGTTTCATTTTTTCTTGTTAAAACTTGCTCTGCTTCTCTCCAATATTAGAACCAAGAGATCTAATCTTCACTTGGCCCACTTTTCACCTGATGGAGGGAGGAGCAGAGGCCGTAACCTGCCTGATCTGATGGCTGGGGAAGGGCAGAGTCAGGCCCTTAACTCCTCATCCTGGTTTTTTGAACAGAGCAGGCCGCTGCTAGGGGTGCTATGGGGATCAAATATGAAGAGAGAAAGGAAGATCTTTGGAAAGTCAAAGCTAACCAAGCCCCAGAGCTTTTTGACATCACGGTGGCTGGTGAAACCACCCATAGAGCCATTGAAGGCTCAAGACCATGTGGTGAGGTTGGACACACACTTGAAGCTTAGAGAACTAATGTAGAAGAGGCTTGTCTGTGAGATTTTGCAGTACCCTAGGCCCAACACACAACCCTACAGCTGATGTCTGCCCCAAACTTCAGCATGATAAAAGAATTCTAAGAGTTGGGCTGTAGGAGGAGGAGATAAAACAGTGTATGTGCCATGAGACCTCAAATTTCAGGAGCCCTGAGAAGCTCAAAGCCTCTCAGATACTTTACCGGGGTTGGGGTTCACCTGTTGAATGCCCAGCATCCCCATTAGACAGTGAGTGGGTTATCCCAGCATGGCTTCTGGAGCTGCCTTTGGGTCAAGGAACTTTGCAGAGATGGAGAGTGGGAGGCTCATTTGGAAATAAAAGTGGGGGACTCCTTGCAACGAACTCAACTCCAGGAGGGGTGTCAGCACAGTAATGGAATTTGAATGAAGTATTGAGAGCTGGGTTGGGAGATGAGAGAGGCCAGGCGCAGTAAATCTCAGGTGGAATCATTTAAACTTTAAAACATAGATTAAACAGCTTCCTTTTTCTGATGACAAGTACTGTGTCTATCCTGGGTCCCAGGGTGCTCCCTCACAGAGGTTCGGAGCTCTGTTGAATGCAAGGACCCAGGCTAAGAGGCTTCCTCTGTTCACCAGCCAGCTCTAGACAAGGCCTGGGGCGCTTTTCCTGCAGGCCCCCATCTTTTCCCACACTGTGGCCCACTGGGCCTTGGTGCCTCTGCCAAGGCCTACCAGTCCCAGGGCTGCCTCCATTTCAGGCTGTTCATGCTGGTGCAAGCTACTTCTCCTATAATGGAAGTATTTTTCATACCTTGAGCATGGGGAAGTGAGATCTTTCCTTGGCTGAGGGGTGCTTTGTGCCCTTAATGCTGGTTTCTAGGTTACTTCCTGGCTGCAGCAGGAGCAGAGCCGGAAGAACCTTTGGGATGACTTCAACCATCACCCTCTCTATCCCCGTCAACAGAGGAGACATTGAGGTCCCAAAGAAGGAAGTGACTTGCCAAGTTCACACAGCTAGTCAGCAGCAAGGTTGGGATTGAAATTTAGGATATATAACTCATTCAATCCTTCATTCCATACATTTTAAATAAATGCCCAGTATATACCAAGAATTATGCCAGCCAAGGGGAAAATGGAGAGAAGACATGGTCTGCATTCAAGAAGTTTGTCTCGTAGTGCGGGAGATGAACATATCATCCTAGATTTTTACAAGTGGTACAAAGGAAAATATCTGGGTGATGATACAAGAGACAAAGCAGAGTGGGGGCTTACTCTCTAGAGAGGGTGGTAAGAAAAGGCTCATCTGAATAAGCGATTATATTGAGCTTAGATAAGCAGGACCAGCAGGGGTCAGGTCAAGAGTGTTCCAGGCAGAGGGGGCAGCCTGCACACAGCCCTGCAGGAGGAGAGTTTGGTGTCATGGAAGAAACAACCACCCGCCAACATCAGCGTGGTTGAGTGGGGTGCGAGAGGAGGTGCCAGCCGATAAGGGTGAAGAGTGAGGCAAGGGCAAGGTCATGCAGCAGGCCTCCCTGAGCCAAGTGGAAGAATGCCGATTTTATTCCCATTTCTGCCGTGCCGTCTGAAAGTCGTAGCTGTGTTTGTTTAGGCAGCACAGTGTCGGGGAAGGCCAGGAGCAGAACACAGCCTGAAAATGCAGGGACTTAGCATGAGAAGGAGAGGGCTTCTGAAGACAAGGGCCGGACATAGGGTGCATGGAGCTGCATTCAGCCAAGGGAGGGGACACAAGCAAAGAAGCCTTGGTGGAAGACCTTTGAGACGGGCACCAAGGCTGTCAGGTGGCAACTGAGAGGGTAGTTTGACCAGAAAGGATTAAGTATATCCAAGGACTGAGGCCAAGAGGCATTGTCCGACCAGCCAGGGCCTTAACAGATCCAGATGGAAGAAGCCAGACTTGGGCCTCAGGCTGGGCCAAGCGTATCCTTGATTAAGCTGAGTGTCTGTGAGTTACTTCCCTGCATGCTGCTGGTGCCCTCAGAAGTCCTGGCTGAGGTTCTAAATAGTGGTGGAGTGCGGGCTATGCTGACACACTTCTCACCTGGGAGATGGGCTGCCGAAGACGCATATGGCAAGGTGGCAGGGGGCAAGCATGTCGCTCCCGTGGATGCAGCAGGTAAGGAAGGTAGAGGAGGAGAATGAGGGGGTGGGGTGGGGGGGCTTCCTTCAGCTCAGATGAAGCAAGCTCTGCCATTCTTCTCTGGGCTGTCTTCTCTGGCCCTGGCTGTGGAGGTCTGAAACTAAAGGATCAGCCTGCTTCCTGCTCCAGGTAAGTGTGACTAGCATGGCCCTGGAGACAGCCCCCCACCCTGGTTTTTCTCCTCTGGTGACCATCAAAGCTGACATCACAATTTGATTAACACAGTGACCTTTCATAGGGCCATTACCACGAACAAGATAAGGCATGCCAAGCACTTAGCACAGTGCCAGAGACCCTGGATGCCCAGTTTAGCTACTGTTAGATTTACTATTTACTGGGTCAGATCTCTTCCATTAATGCTATTTAGCCCCACTCCTTTGCCCTGGGGTGAGCTACTTGACCTTCTCACATGACCTGATGTCCTCCTATCTTTTGAGAACAGACAATATAGTATAGGACCTTTGGTTCTCTGCTTGGTGCTGGCCCAGAGTGACCTCAGCTAAGTCACTTCTGCTCCCCAAGTCTGTTTGGTCATCTGTCAATTGATGTACTTGTTCTAAACCAGAGCTCCCCACTAGATTGCTGTGCCACATTGCTGAGTCACAACTAAGTTACCTGTGTGTTGAGGGGGCAAATCCCTCAGCCCTTGAGATGCCTGGGTGGGTCAGGATAGCAAGGTCTCCTCTAACTGCGAGTAGCCTGTGCTATTGACTCCAGCATGCAGAGCAAATATTGCCATTTTATCTGTGTGCTATAATGTAAAAAAGGAAAAGTTGACAAGCCCTAGAAATCATTCTTGATATGCTAATACTCTGAATCATCTCCTAGCTTCAAAACTTGCCTATTCCAAGAAGTCTGCCCGCCCCCACAGCATCATTCAATGATATTTCTTCATCAGGGTCTTCTCAGCAGTTATGAGCTGCATTCGCCTGGAATGAATGAATTAATTTGTACTTCTTAATATGTGACCTGTGGGCTGTTTCCTGTAACAACAATGGCAATGACAACAACTCCTCTCACTTATTGAGCACGTGGGTAGCAGACAGCTCACGAAGTGCTTTGCTATTTGCTTCCACAATAGTGTGTGAGGGATGCGTGCACTGTTGTGTATGCACACACGGAAAGCCTGAGACTTAGACAGCTGGAAACAATTGCCCAAATAGGAAGTGGCTGAGTGATGACTTGGATGTGAGTCTGCCTGGCCTGACGTAGTCCGTGCTCTTAAGCAGTTAAGTAGTATGTCGTGTGTGTGTGTGTGTGTGTGTGTGTGTGTGTGTGTGTGTGTCCTTCTCCCAGTTAAACTATTGATCTCCCAAAAGAGATAGTGTTTTCTGCATTCTTTCCATCTCCCCAGAGCTCAAAATGATAATAGTACGAGCTCAGTGATTACTGTTGGGCATGTTAGACACTTTGTTGTAAGTTAAAAGTGAAGTATAGAATAGCCTTCCCTGGGTCACAGGCAGAAGGCACAACTGACCGCTAGTGTTGCCTGGGTGTAGGTGGGTGTGTGAAGTCTTATTGGGACCGTGGCACAGAGGAGCCTCCCAGCCCCGCCTGCCCCAGGTGGCTTGACTGCTGTTTCAGGGTAAAACGGACTTCACTAAGGGAAGTTCAGAACTGGAGAATTCATAAAGTGTGTCCCTCAAGCCAGGTACCCAGCACATGAGACTTGGTCCCTGGCTTCCCACAGCTTCTCGTACAGTCATGTCTTCTCTCTCTTTGAGAGGGGCAAGTAAGAGCCAGTGATTGTCATCTGGGATTAGTGAGTCTTGGTAGCCTGGAGTAGGGATCACATAGCCAAGCAGTGCTCACTTGTGACCCTGGCCTCCAGTCTACAGCCCCTGTCTCCTCTCCATCAGTGCCCTGGGATTACGTGCTCAACCCTTCTTCCTTCCCTCCTTCCTTGGGTTTAATGTCCTCACCTGGCCTTCCCACTGCTTGGCTTCTAGTTGGGTCCTATAAAGGACCTCGGACTCTTGGTGGGTTGTCTTTGAGTGGCCCTAGGGAGCCCCCATCCCACTCTTCTTTCTCCTGAACAACCAAACCACACACATATGTGTGATGTGGTTAAGAATCAGACAGTCCTGCATTTGACTCTCTGCTCTAACTCTGATTAGTATGTAACTTTGGATAAGTTCATCAATATTCGCTTAGGAAATATTTACTGAGTACCTACTATGTGCCACATACTATTCCAGGTACTGGACATGTGGTGATACAGTGTGGAGTATAAAACAGGCAGGTGCATGCTTGTGAAGGTGGTCAGGTAAGGTCTCCTTGAGTTGAAGTCTGAATGATGATAAAGAGGTAATATGGAGGAAGAACATTCTATTGAGACAGAGGAAACAACCAGTGCAAAGGCCCTGAGGCACAAAAAGGACTGACACATTCAATAGATTTACAGGGTGTTGCCTTACTGGAGAATGAATTGCAGATCATCAAGAGTGGCAGTAAGGAGACCAGTGAGAAGTCTACTGTAAAGGTCCAGTTGAGCACTGATGAAGGCTGAGTATATTATATCTTCTCTCTGAAACTTACCTGCCCTATTCAAAAAATGAACATAACAAGAGTACCTACCTTACAGGGTGGCCATGGAGAGTAAATGAGTCAGTATTTGGCATGCAGTAAATGGTAACTATTAGCATTAATAAAAAGGGTAGTAATCATAAGTGTGGGCTCAGCTCTATAAGGCTTCACAGGAGAACTGAGCCTCCAGTGAAGCTGTGACTTTTCCATTCAGCAGGTCAGGGGTGCTTCCAGGGAGTCAGAGATCAGATGCCAGCTGCCCCTTCTGTCACCCATCCCAGGTTCTTAGAAAAGGGCATCACTGGATGCTCAGTGGGGACTGAGGCAGCCACTGCTCAGGGAGGAGGAACAGGTGGCCTTGGGATGGAGGGCAGCATCTTCTCCGTGTTATGGAAGCTGGCAGGCTGAGGAGTGGGGAAGCCCAAGCAACCCATGCTCCCTGTGTTCCTGAGCCAGACCTGGGAGAAATTCTCACCTCATCCAGGGAGACTTTGAGTTGAGAAGAAAGAATTGAGCTAGGAGGGGAGGCAAGCCAGGGTATAGAAGGCAAGGAGACAGGCTCTCCTTCTTTTTGACTTTCCATAACCCAGGGCAGGGATGTGGGGTATTAGAGGAAGAGAGAGGGAAGGGGTGAGGGGAATCACTTCCCATCTTTGTGATGAGTAGATGAGATGAAAGATGCTGAAGCTACCAAGAAGGATTTGGTTAGATGCCCACAACTGTACAGAGACAGCATTTGGACCCTACAGCACATTTCTGCTCGAATAAACAGGATCTTCTCTACTGCAGAAATCCTTCTCTTCCAACTGGTATTGGGGGCGAGCCTGCTGAGAGGCTAAGAGGGCTCTGATGACCTCTAGCTCCCGTCCCCACCTGACTGTCCTAGTTGTCTGCAATGGTGGCAAAGGGAAATTTTATGAGCTCTTCAGTCCTCAGGTCTCATGGGCTTTTGCCTTGCTCCAGACCATCTCTGATACACACATATATCTTGAAAAGGAAAAGAAAGAGAGAGAAAAGCTATTTTATTTCATTGCCAAACCATCCACTTTAAATACCCTTTTTATTACAGTATCTGCATAGTAATACTAATAATAGATCTTGTTGGCAGCTCTAATGAGGCTGGAGAATATAAGGTTTCCAATAAAGTTAATTGTTGCCTTTAATATTCTCATACATTTATACATGGTAAATCTTTAAAGGAGAAAAAACACTCCATTTCATCCCTTAAGCAGCCGGTCCTAGACTGGATTGAGACCAACTACAGTAGAGACGTGGGCTGGGAGCTTGACTGTCGGAAAACTTGGATTATGATCTCCAGACTTCCTCCTACCAAGAAGAGCATGAGTTTTGAGTCGGAGAGCTCTGGGTTTCCAGGTTGGCTTTGTCACTTCCTGACTTTGTAGCTAGGGCCCATCACTTAACCTCTGTTTTTCAGTCTCTGAGATGGGATTTATGATAAATGTATATAAAGCTCAGTTTAGTGCTGGCATATATGTGGTGTTCCATGCATGTCAACTATTATCATTATTTTAAGCTACTAAATACAGTTATTATTTTATCCACTTGCTATGTGCATCATTAATTGTGAAGTAAATCAGGGTACTGCAGTCATTGTATTTGAACTTCAGAGCTAACTAAAAGATCTCTCTGTTAATCAGTTTCTCTTTTTTTTCCCCCTGTTAATCAGTTTCTTAAGATTGTATAGCAGTAAGCGATTGATCAGGGTTAGAAGCCAGGATTCTTGATCTCCAGCGACTTTCAGTAACCAGCAGTTAGGAGGCGGCCCGGATCTCCAAACCCTACCTCTCCACAAGCCTAGCGCATACATGACTAACTTTACCTTCTGCCCACCTTTAATCAGACCCGTATCTGCTCCCTGGGGCCTGGACATATTGTGATTAAAATTCGGGGATGAAGGAGGGCTACTTGCCCCCGTCTTGCGACTGACACTCTTGATTCCTGTCCATCCTCTCCCGGTGGTCATACATTTTCTTTGTTTTTACTTTTAGTTGGAGAAAATTTTGTGATTTTTACAGTCACAGAGCAAAGAAGAATATATGTTTCACCATTTATTGTATTACCGATGTCATGTATTTTTAACAGTTCCATCACATTTCTGACATTTACAATGTTTTTTTTCCCCAGGGGGTGAGTAGAAGGAGCTGTTTTCCCATGCCCCACCCACATGATCCTGGAAACGGAGAGGAACCCAAGATGCTCCGGGTTAGGGACAGGCCTGTGTGACCTTGTGTTTTAACAAATGGATCACAAACAATCCAACCCCCACCTCTCCAGCCTTCCTCACCCAGTCGGAGTTCTCCGCTCCACATCAACGCCTCTCCCGCTGGCAAGTGGTAAGAAATACTATGTGACAGGATGGTTGCCATGGCAACCCTCATTTCCAGTTAAACAACAGGGCACTGATGAAAGAAGTCTCGTTTGCTTTGGTTACAGGGTTTGCTGGGAAGGGTGTGGAGTGCGTTTCTTCCTCTCGTTTTTCCCTTTCTTACTCCTCACTTTCCTGTCTCGTTTGCAGGGATGAGATAGAGGCATTGAAGAGCCAGGCGCTGCCCAGGCCCTAGAGAATGGGGAGTGTCGCTTCAGGCTGGACCAGAGGCAGCAGGGCTGGGTGCCTGGAGGCTGGTTGCTTAGTGGAGGTCGTGCTTCCTGGCCTTGCAGCCACAGTTTTCCTCCCAGCTCCGCCTGCCTCAGGTCCCCGGTTTCCCTGCCCTTCCAAAGAAAGGACCTGTTGGGGGAAGAAATGGGCTGGTGGAGGACCCTGTGTCCCAACAGGTGGTTGGGTAATTAAGTGAGCTTTATGCACACAACACTGTTTTGCCCGATGTAATTGCAGTTTCCATATAAATAATTCACGGGAAATTATTAGAGTGAGGACATCGCCCGCCTCCTCATAATTTGCTTAACCGAAATAGGCTCTTTCATCATCTGCGTTGATTTGCCTTAAGACCATGCACTCAGCATCCTTCATAGGCCTGCTTCTCCGAAAACGAGAATGCAGAATTTAATTAAGTTATGCAAATTGGGCATCCCCTGCCTGGGGAGAGGCAGGGTGTTTGCCCACATGGCTGTGGGGTGGTGCAGGGAAGAAGGGAGAGGCATGGTATGCCCCAGGTGCCCAAATAGTGGGCAGTTCTTTAGGAAGGAAGCCCCCCACCCCAAAAAATCACAGCACCCCAATGGAGAGTTTAAGAGCTGTACTCCTTGAAAGGGGTAGAGCAGTCAGAGCTGGAACTCTGGGGCCTGCCTCCTGGCTTATTCGCTGTGTAACTTTGGGCAAATAACTTAACCTCACTAAACCTCAGCTTCCTTCTCTGTAAAATAAGGCTCATAAAGGCACCCTTCTCCTGGGGCTGAGGTGAGGGATATGTGAGAGGGTCTCATTAATATGGTTCTGGCCACAGGGCTTCATAAGCACTTGCTATTAGTTATTATTATTACTGTTACTGTTGTTATGATTGTTCTCATTAAATACATGAGGATCTCAGCTGTGGCTTCCATTGCTCTTGATGGGAATATCTGCCGGAGTCTATCCAGGCCTTCTGCCACAGGGAGGTTTAAGTTTTGACATTCTCTCTAGATTATCCCATGATTTTTGGAGGAATCTGTCAAGTTAGAGGGAAAAACCATGCATTTTGGAGCCAGACAGATCAAGATTGAAATCCCAGTTCTCCTACTTGCATACCGTGTGGTCTTGGGCAAATTATTTTACCTTCATGAGCCTTAATGGCCTCATGGATAAGATGGGGCTGGTATTCTTGCTTCTCTTGGAGCTTGTGAGGATTAGAAAGAATGTCTGCAAAGCACCAGGCACATGCCTGCCACATAGTTTATGCTCAACAAATGGTCAAATGAATCTGAATCTAGGCAGGGCCTGCCTTAGCCTCCTCACTCTCTATCCTTCCTTTTTCTGGGGTCCTTCCTCCATCTCCCTCCCAGCATTCTTTCTCTGGTACTTTTCTTTTAAAGGATCAAAGGGTTCAATAAATACCTACCCTGAGGTATAAGTGACTGATGAGCTTAAAATCCCTATTCCTCCTCAAGGGATTGTCATTTTCTCAAGGGGATAAAATACCTAAGTTTTCTTAAACTAAAGGTTTGGTGCTTTAATGGGGGCATTCTATAAGCGTGTCATAAAACAGAGGGGTGCTTCCAAAATCTCTACTGGAAAGTGATAGGTTCCTCATAAGGGAAGCCCTGAGTCTGGGAACCTACCTTGATGGCTAGTGCCTCTCATGGATTCCCTCTTTTGCTGGGATTTAAGATTTGTTACACAGATAGTTGCTTAATTCATTTAACAAATATTTACTGAGCACCTACTGTGTGCCAGGCATTGTGCAAATCACTGAATTTACAGCAGTAAGCAAAACAGTCATAGTTCGTACCCCAATGGAACTTCAAAGCCAGTGGGAGTGATAGTTATGAAACAATTGTTAGCATTTCTGAATATAAATATAATTACACATTCTATAAGAGTATAAAGAAAATGAACAGGGGGCAATAAGAGTGAATAGAAAGGTGGCTGAATTCTAATGGCAGGTGGGTGGGTAACAGAAGTATCTCTGCAAGAGAGGGAAGAAGAGGACTGAGCTAGGAGAATAGTGAGAGGAAGGGCATTACTGGAAGAGGGAAGTGTGTGTTCAAAGGCTCAGAGGCAGGTGAAAGGCTGGTGCCTTTGAGGGACTGGAAGAAGACAAGCAGCCGAAGTGACTAAAGGGACAGGAGGTGTTTGGTGAAGCCAGGTGCAGTGGCTCACACCTGTAATCCTAGCATTTTGGGAGGCCAAGGGGGGTGGATTACTTGAGCTCAGGAGTTTAAGACTAGTCTGGCCAACATGGTGAAACCCCATCTCTTCTAAAGATACAAAAATTAGCCTGGCGTGGTGACACGTGCCTGTAATCCCAGCTACTAGGAGGCTGAGGCAGGAGAATTGCTTGAACCTGGGAGATGAAGGTTGTAGTAAGCTGAGATCGCACCGTTGTGCTCCAGCGTGGGCGACAAGAGCAAAACTTTGTCTCAACAAAATAAATAAAGTGTTTGGTGAAGTAGGCAGAGGTCAGGAGTGGGAGGTCTTAGGACAATAGGGAAATGCAGACCCCAGGGCCCCAATCACATCTGCAGATCAAGCTGGAAGCCCTTCAATATCTAGGTCGTGAGTCCCAAAGAAGCCCCTTGACTCATCTTAGAGAAAGAAAAAAGCAGACTGCCAGCAGGAAGAATTAGGGAGAATTTTGGACTCGGTGTCAGAAAAGCCGGTTTGGTTCTGGCTCTGCTAATTGTTCCTTATGAAATTAACTGTTCTGAGCCTTAATGGCCTCACTGGTAATGGGGTGCACTGTATATTTCTCATTGACCCCTCCTGAGCCACTTTTGAGTCTTCTTTGACCTGCTTTGGGCCCCGGGAGGCTGATTTGTATGAACTGCCTCAATGGGCTTGCTTTCCCTCTGTCTTGGCTAATGTGAAGTACCAGTACAGAAACTGGGGCAGAAGAAGAATAAGGTTAAGATATGGACTTCCCTTGCTCTCATGCTACTGGGCAGTGGATTGTCTACATCTCTCTGTAAAAGGCCACTACCCCAGTTTCACGTTCACCTCCTGCAGATACTGAGCCCAGGTGCTGGTAGCTGCTCCCCGCCAGGTCCTAGCCTCGGAGTGGCAGTATCTCCTTTATATTGTTAATCCCACAGTGCTGCACTATCCTTTGTCACTTCCTCTTAGCCCTGCCCACATCTTCAACAAGAGTCACCACAGTGAGCATGATGGATTATTTTCTATGCCAACTTGCTTGGGCCACAGGGTGCCCAGACATTTGGTCAAATATTATTCTGGTGTGTCTCTGAGAGTGTTTCTGGGTGAAATTAACATTTGAATCAGTGGACTAGTAAAGAAGGCTGCCCTCCTTAATGTGGGTGGGCCTCATCCAATAAGTTGGAGATCTGAATAAAACAGAAAAATTGAGTAAGAGGCCACTTCTGCCTGAATACCTGGAGCTGGAACAAGCCCTTTGCCCTTTGACTGGAACTTAACACCATCAACTCGTTTGGGTCTCTAGCTTGCCAGCTGCAGATACTGGGACTTGTCAGCCTCCATAATTGCATGTACTGATCCTTTAATAAACATCTCTCTCTCTCTGTCTCTCTCTTTATATATATGTATGTGTATGTGTGTGTGTGTCTATAGTCATGTGTCACTTAACAACGGAGTTACCTTTTGAGAAATGTGTTGTTAGGCGATTTCGTCATTGTGGACATATCATAGAGTGTATGTACACAAGCTTAGGTTGTATAGCCAATTATATACCTAGGCTATATGGTATGCTCTGTTGCTCCTAGCCTACAAACTTTTATGACATGTTACTGTACTGAGTACTGCAGGTAGGTGTAACACAATGCTCATTATTTGTGTATCTAAACATAGAAAATGTACAGTGAAAGTAGAGTATAAAATATCCATTATAATCTTATGGAATCACTCTCGTATATGTAGTCAATTGTTGACTGAAACATTATTATGCAACATATGACTATATATATGTAGTCATATATAGAGAGTTATATATATAGTCATATATATATAGTTATATCTATATCTATATTTGCAATAGGTTCTGTTTCTTTGACCAATACTGTGTTTGACAAACATTTGCTGACTATTGCATATGACTTTATCATCTCTCAGGTCCCTGCCAGCTCTCACACATCAATTTAAGAAACAGGCTGTGGAAGTGAGCAGAGTAGCAGGTAGGAGGAACAGGGAAGCTGTGGCTTTTCTGGGGCTGGCCCAAGTCCCAATATCCCCTCAACTTCACTCTTTCTCTTCCTTCACCATCCCCAGGCTGTGACTGGGAAGGTAGAATATGAGAAGGGAAGAGATGAAACAATCTTCCCTATTGCTCCTGTATCTCTTCATGGATGCCTTTACCTTTTATTTTTAAGTTTTATTAAAATATAATTGACATACAATATTCTGAACATATTTAAACTATACCATTTGATGAGTTTTGACATACGTATATTTGAGATAATGAACATATCCATCATTTCCAAAAGTTTCTTTGTGCCCCTTTGAAATCCCTCTCTCCTGCACCCCCCACCCCCAATCCCTAGGCAACCACTAATCTGCTTTCTGTCACTATAGATTCATTTGCATTTCCTACAATTATATAAATGGAAGCTACAATATGCACACATTTTGTCTGCCTTCTTTCACTCAGCATAATTATTTTGAGATCCATCTGTGTTGTAGTATATATCAATAGTTCATTTCTGATAGTATTTCATTATATGAATATACCACAGCTTGCCTCTTCTCCAATTGATGGACATTTGGGATGTTTTCACTTTTTTGGCTGTTACAAATAATGCTTCTGTGAGCATTTGCGTAGAAGATTTGGCATTGGTATACACTTACACTTCTCTTGGGTAAATACCTAAGAGGAGAATGACTGGATCATATAGTAGGTGGTTGTTTAAATTTTTGAGAAACTGCCATGCTGCTTTCAAAATTAGTTGTGCCACTTTACATTCTCTCTGCAGTGTATGAGAATTCCAATTGCTTCACATTTTTGGCAATACTTGGTATGTTCAGGCTTCTTAATTTTAGCCATTTTAATAGGAGTACAGGGGTATCTCATTGTGGCTTTAATTTGCATTTCGCTAACAAGTAATAATGTTGTTTTTCTTTTCATATGTTTCTTTGCTTTCTGTATATTTTCTTTGGTGAAGGCAAATCTTTTGTCTATTTCTAAATAACACTGTTTATGTTCTTATTATTTATTTTTGAAGGTTATTTATATATTATAGATAAACATCTTTCACCAAATACATGGTTTGAAAATACTTTCTCTCAGTCTGTGGCTTGTCTTTTATTCTCTTAACAGCTTGTCTTTTTATTCTCTTAACAATGTCTTTGAAGAGCGATTTTGAATTTTGATGAAGTTCAATTTACAAGTTCTTTTTTTATGCAGTTATGTCTAAGACGCCTTTACTTAATCCAGGGTCATAAAGCTTTTGTCTTATGCCTTCTTCTAGAAGTGTTAAAGTTTTAGGTTTTATATTTAGGTCTATTACCCTTTTGAGTTGATTTTTGTATGTGGTGCACAGAATGATCAAAAATATATAGTTTTACATGTGAATATCCAATTGTTCTAATACCATTAGTTGAAAAGATTTAAACGTCTTACCTTTACTTGCTTTTATAAACTTGTCAAAACTCAGCTATATATATATGAAGATATATGTTTGTGTCTATTTCTGGCCTCTATTCTGCTACATCAATGTTTACACCAATACCTCACTATTCTAATACTACAATTTTATAACTCATAAAAACAGATAATGCTAATCCTCCAAACGTGCTCTTTTTTTTTTTTTCTTTTTCAAAGTTGTCTTGTCTATTTCAGGTTCTTTGAATTTCTAGAAATATTTTAGAATTAGTTTAAAACTTTCTACTAAAAAGCATGGTGAGATGTTAAATGGGATGGCATTGAATCTATTGATGAATTTGGAGGGTTCTGACATTTTGCTTTTAACAATATTCAGGCTTCCAATTCATGAACATAGTATATACATTTCCATTTATTTGGGTGTTTAGAAATTTCTTTAAGTACTATTTTAGGGTCTTTGGTGTACATATCTTTCACAACTTTTGCAGATCTTTCCCTAAATATTTTATATTTTCTGATGTTCTTATAAATAATATTGTTTTCTCAATTTTAATTTTTGATTGTTTATTATTACTATATCGTTAGTATATTAAAATTGAATTTTTTTTATATTTATCTTGTGTCTTTCAACCTTGATAAACTCATTTGTTAGTTCTAGTGGCTTTTCATAGATTTCATTGGATTTTCTACATAAACAGTCATGCTGGGTGTACATGAAGACAGTTTTACTCCTTTTTCAATCTTGATTCCTTTTCATTTATTTATTTTTCCTATTTTTTATTACACTGGCTAGAACCTTCAGCACAGTGTTGAATGGAAGAGAACATCCTTGTGCTGTTGTTTTTGGTCTTGGTGATGTGTCATGTGAGAAAGCATTAATATTTTTTATAGATGCCTTTTATCAGGTTGAGAAAGTTTCTTCTATTATTTTGCTGTGAATTTTTGTCCTAAGTGAATGCTGGATTTTGTTGAATTCTATATTTGTGTCTGTATAGAGCATATGGCTTTTCTTCAAAATGTGTTTCTGTGGTGAATTACCCTGATAAATTTTAGACATTAAATCAACCTTGAATTCCTGGATTAAATTCCACCTAGTCTTAATTATTACCTTTTTAAAAATATATATATTTTATTGCACTTTAGGCTCTAGGGTACATGTGCAGAACATGCAGGATTGTTGCATAGGTAAATACATGGCAATGTGGTTTGCTGCCTCCATCCCCATCACCTATATCTGGCATTTCTCCCCATGTTATCCCTCCCTAACTCCCTACCCGCTGCTGTCCCTACCCTAGTCCTCCCCAACAGACCCCAGTGTGTGATGCTACCCTCCCTGTGTCCACGTGTTCTCATTGTTCAACACCCACCTGTAAGTGAGAACATGTGGTGTTTGATTTTCTGTTCTTGTATCAGTTTGCTGAGAATGATGGTTTCCAGATTCATCCATGTCCCTACAAAGGACACGAACTCATCGTTTTTTATGGCTGCATATTGTTGAATTCAACTTTCCAAAAATTTGTTTAATCTGTGATATTAATCTGAAGCCTTCTTTTCTTGTAATATCTTTGTCTGATTTTGGTAACTCGGTAACATTGACTTTATAGAATGAGTTGGGAAGTATATCCTCCTCTTCAGTGACCTAGAAGATGATATGAAATTTGTATATTTTTCATTAACTATTTGGTAGAAGTCACCAATGAATCTATCTGCTGCTAAATTTTTATTTGTCAGAAGATTCTAACTACACATTCAATTTTTAAAATAGATTGAAATTCAGGTTATCTATTTCTTCTTTAGAGAGGGTTGGTAATAAGAATTTTTTAGTTTATCTATTTTATCTAAATTCTTAAATTTATTGACATTTATTGGCAAATAGTTGTTTATAATATGCTTTTATTACTGTGTAACCAGTGTGGAATTTGTGCAGTTGCAATGTCTCTCATTATTTATATTGTTAATCTGTCTTATCTCTATTTTTATTAAGCAGCCTGGTTAAATATTTATCAATTTTTACTGATATTCTTAAATAAGCAAATCTTGGTTTTATTGATTCTCTCTGTCATTTTTCTGTTTTCTATTTTATTGATTTCTGATTTTTATTAATAGTTTTTTTTTCTACTGCTTACATTGGATTGAATTTATTCTTTGTTTTTAAGTTTCTTAAGGTGAAAGCTAAGTTCTCTGATTTGATACTTTAGTTTTTCCTTCTTTCTTAATGTGGGCATTTAGTACTATAAATATTATACCTTCTCCCTCCACCACCACCGAGTATTTCTTTAACGGCTTCCCACAGTTTTGGTTAGATTGTGTTTTGCTTTTATTCAGTTCAAAGTATTTTCTAATTTCCTTTTTGAGTTACCTGTAACTCACAGGTTATCTAGACGTGTGTTATTTAGTTTAAAAATATTTGGGGAACGTTCTGAAGATATTTCTGTTATTAATTTTTAGTATAATCCAATTAAATTGAGAAAATGTATTTTGCATGACTTGAGCTTTTATATTTATTGATACTTGTTTGTGGTACAGAATATGTTTTATCCTATGAAACAATCTTGCACTTGAAAAAAATTGCATTCTGCTATTGTTGGGTAGAATGTTCTATAGTGTCAATTGGGTCAATTTGTTTGATAATGCTTCTCAAATATTCTATACATTTTGTGATTTTTCTGTCTACTTTTTCTATCAAGTACTGAGAAAGAAATATTTGAATATTGGACTATAATTATGGATTTTCCTAGTACTCCTAGTGGTTTTATCAGTTTTTGCTTTATGTCATTTGGTACTTTGTTATTAGGTACATAAACATTTAGGATTATTGGGTTATCTTAATGAATTGACCTCCTTTTCATTATGAAATAAACTTACAGGAAAATAGCCCTGGTAATTTTTTTTTGCACTAAAATCTACTTTGTCTAATATAATATAATCACTCTAGCTTACTTTCTTTATCACAGCTTCATTGACACATGTTGTACAGCCTAAATTCACACATTTCAAGTGTACAATTCAATATTTAATGTATCTACAGAGTTGTACAGCCATCACCATTATCTAATATTAGGACATTTTCATTATTGCCCAAAGACATTCGCCTCTATTCACTTCTCTTCCCACCCTCAGTTTTAGTCAGTCATTTTCAATTTATATTAATTTGCCTATTATGGACATTTCATATAAATAGAATCATACAAAATATGGTCTTTGTATTTGGGGCTTTAAATATTATTTTTTAATTAAAATTTTTATTTTAACATAATTGTAGATTTACATATATTTGTAAGAAATAGTATAGACAGATCACAGGTACCCTTTAACCAGTTTCCCCCAATGATAGCATCTTGCAAAGCATTAGTACACTATCACAATCAGGCTGTGTACATTGATACAATCAACATACAGAAATTTTCATCACCACAAGGATTCCTTCATGCAGTGAAGGATCCTTTTGTGACAATGTCCATTCCCATCCCCACCTTTCCTTAATCTTTGGCAACCACAAATCTCTACTCCATTTCAATAATTCTGTCACTTCAAGAATATTATATAAACGAAATTATGCAGTGTGTAACATTTTAGGATTAGAATTTTTTCACTCACTGTAATTCTTTGGAGATACATGCAGGTTGTTGCATGTAGGAATAGTATTGTTTTTTATTAAATTCCAGATTAATATTCTATGATATGAATATGCAACAGTTTAACCATATATCCATTGGAGGACATCTTGGTTCATTCTGATTTTGGGCTATTATGAATAAGGTTGCTATACACATTCATGTATAGGTTTTTGTGTGAGTATAAGTCTTTATCTCTCTGGGATAAATACTCAGAAGGTCCACTTGCTGGGTTGTATGGTAATTGCAAGTTGGTTTTTCAAAACACTGCTAAACAGCTTTCCTGAGTGTTAGTACATTTTTGCATACCCACCAGTAATGTACAAGTGGTCTGGCATTTCTACATTCTCATCAGCATTTATGTTGTATTAGTCCATTTGCATTACTGTAAAGGAATACCAAAGATTGGGTAATTTATAAAGAAAAGAGGTTTAATTGGCTCTCGGTTCTGCAGTCTGTACAGGAAGTGTGATATCAGCGACTGCATCTGGTGAGGACCTCAGGAAGCTTACAATTGTGGTGGAAAAGGAAGGGCAAGCAGGTTTTTAAACAATCAGCTCTCTAATGAATTAATAGAGTGAGAACTCACTTATTCTCAAGGGGATGGTGTTAAATCATTCATGAGGGATCCACCCCCATGATCCAATCACATCCCACCAGGTTCCACCTCCAACATGGGAATCGCATTTCAACATGAGATCTGGAGAGTCAGACATTCAAATCATGTAAAATATTGTCACTATTTTTTAAAATTTTAGCCATTTTGATGGATATGTAGTGATATTTCACTGCAGTTTTAATTTGCCTAAAATTAAGGATATTGATTATCTTTTCATGTGTTTAATTTCTATCTGTATATCGTCATTGGTGAAATGTCTCTTTAGGTATTTTGCCCATTTTCTAATAATTTTTTTGTTGTTAAGGTTTTTGAGTTCTTTATATATTCTAAATGTTGTTCTTTGTTGCGTATGTGGTTTTCAAATATTTTCTCTCACTTTGTAGCTTGTCTTAACCTTTTCACAAGATCTTTTACAGAGCAAAAGTATTTTATTTTCATGAAATCTAATTTGACATTTTTTTCTTTTTTAACCTTGCTCTAATATCAGGTCTAAGAACTCTTCTCCTAGCCCTAGGTTTTCTCCTATTTTTTTTTTTCTAAATGTCTTATGGTTTTACATTTTACAGTTAATTCTGTGATCCATTTACATTGCTTTTTGTATAGGTGTAAGATTTAGGTTGAGTTTCTTTTCTTTTGTCTTTGGATGTCCAATTGCTCCAATGTGATTTGTTGAAAAGGAAAATTTTCTTCCATTGAATTGCTTTTGTACCTTTGTCATAAATCAATTTGGCATATTTGTGTGGGTCTATTTCTGGATTCTCTATTCTGTTCCATTTATCTTTGTATCTGCCTTTCTTCCAATACCACACAGTCTTGATTATTGTAGATATATAAATCTTAAAAATCAAGTAGGCTTATTCCTTCCAATTTATTCTTTTTTTCAAAACTGATTTAGTGATTATAGTTTCTTTACCTTTCCATATAAATTTTACAATAATTTTATCTATATCTACAAAAATATGGCTAGGATTTTGATAGGAATTTATACCATTAAAACTGCATATTAAAATTTGGGGAGAATTAACATCTTTACTTATCTTGTTGAGTCTTCCAATCCATGAACACTGATGTCTCTCCATGTACTTAGATCTTATTGAGTTCTTTCCTCAACATTGTGTAGCTTTTGGCATACAAGCACCATACATGTTTTGTTAGATTTACATCTGAGAAGTTTTTTCATGAGTGATTGTCAA
Source organism: Sapajus apella (assembly GCF_009761245.1). NCBI lineage: Eukaryota > Metazoa > Chordata > Mammalia > Primates > Cebidae > Sapajus > Sapajus apella. Next base: position 19,033,002 of record NW_022436956.1, read on the forward strand.
TGATACTATATTTTAAATTTTGATTTTCATGTGTTCATTTCTAGTATATAGAAATATACTTGATTTGTATATGTTTATCTTGTGTCTTCTACCTTGCTGAACTTATTAGTTCTAGAAGTTTTTATAAATTCCTTGAGATTTCTATATAGGCAGTTACGCCATCTACAGATATGGGCAGTTTTATTTCTTTCTTTTTCAATTGTATGCATTTTATTTCCTTTTTCTTGTCTTATTACACTGGCTAGAACATCTAGCACTTTGTTAAATAAGAGGGGTGAGAGTAGATAATATTCCCTTGTATAAGGAGAAAGCATTCAGTAACACATCATTTAGTATAGTGGTAGCTGGTTAGCTGTAGGGTTTTTGGATTCTTTATCTAGTTGAGGAAGTTCTCTATTCCTATTTCTCTAAGTGTTTTTATTATTAAAGGACATTGAATTTTGTCAAATGCTTTTTCTACATTGATTAACATGATCATATGACTTCTTCTTTAGCCTGTTAATATGGTAGATTACACTGATTAATTTCTGATAATTAAACCAATCTGGTATCCCTGGAATAAACTCCAATTGATCATGGTGTATAATTATTTTAATATGTGGCTGAATTTTATCTGCTAATATTTTTTAAAGAATTTTGTGTTTATATTCCTAGGAAATATTGGCCTATAATTTTCTTTTTTGTATCATCTTGATCTGGTTTGGTATCAGAGTAATTGTATAAAATATATTAAAAAGTATTTTCTCCTTTTCTGTTTTCTGAATGAGACTGTGTAAAACTGATGGTAATTCTATTTGATAAAATTCTCCAGTGAAACCATCTAGGGGTGAAGATTTCTTTTTTAGAAAAGTTTTTAGAACAAGTTTAATTTTATTAACAGTTATGGGGCTATTGAAAAGATCTATTTTGTATTAGATGAGTGTGGTACTCTGTAATATCCTAGAAATTCATTCATTTTGTTTAAGTTATCACATGTATGTGTGCGGAGTTGTTTGTTGTTTACAGCATTCCATTATTATATTTTTAATGTCTGAATTCAGAGTTTGCAGTAATATCCTCTGTTTCATTCCTATTACAGGTAATTTGTGTCTTTTATATTTTGTTAGTCTTGCTAGAAATTTGTTACTTATATTGATCTTTCCAAACAACCAGTTATTCATTTTTTATTCTGCTTTTAATTTCATTTATTTCTCCTCTTATCTTTACTATTTTCTCCCCTGTTTTCTTTAAGTTTAATTTGTGCTTCCTTTTTTAGGTTCTTGAGGTGGGAACTTAGATTATTAATTTGAGACTTTTCTCCTTTTCTAATGTATGTATTTAGTGCTATAACTTTCCCTACCAACACTGCTTTAGCTGCATCTCACAAATTTTATCTTATATTTTTGTTTTCATCCAGTTTAATAGACTTTTTAAAGATTTCACTTGAGAGTTCTTCTTTGACTCACAGATTATTTAAAAATGTCTTATTTGTTTCCAAGTGCATGGTGATTTTTATATTTCTGGTGTACACACATACACACCAAGTTATCTACATCTATATATATATGTATGTCTGTATCTATCAATCATCTATCTACATAAAATACCAGATAAAGTATACTTCAAAGTATATATATATATATATATATATATATATGTGTGTGTGTGTGTGTGTGTGTGTGTGTGTGTGTGTATCTGTGTATGCACATATTTGTATTTATATTTCTGATATATACCTGATTAAAAATTTCTCTATTTCTGTTATTGATTTCTAGTTGATTTCATTGTGGTCAGAGATCACAATTTGTGCAACATTAATTATTTTAACTTTTTTGAGGTTTTTTTTTTTTTTTTTTAATGACCCAGGACATGATCTATTTTCATATATGTTCTATGGACACATGGAAAGAATATATATTCCACTGTTGTTGGGTGAAATGTTCTAGAAAAGCCAATTCGATCCCTTTATTTGATGTTGTTCAGTTCTTCTATATCCCTGCTGGTTTTCTATTGTTCTACCAATTGCTGAGAGTGGAATGTTGAAGTCCTCAAATACAATTGGGTGTGTGTGTGTGTGTTTTTTCGATTTCTCCTTCCAGCACTACCAGTCTGGCTTCATTTCTTTTTCTCTTTTGTTTGGGTCATACCCTTTTAGGATTGGTATGTCTTCTTAGTAAATTAACTCTGCTATCACTACATAATGCCCCTTTATGTCTCTGGTAATATTCTTTGCTCTGGAATATACTTTGTCTATTATTAATATAGCTCCTTTCTTAGCCAGGTGTGGTAGGACACACCTATAGTCTCAGCTACTTGGGAAGCTAAGGCAGGAGAATCCTTGAACCCAAGAGCATGAGGCTGCATGTGGTACACCCACAATTACAGCCTGACAGAGTAAAACCCTGTCTCTAAAAAATAACAAAACCCAAAATACAGCTACTTCTGCTTTCAATGGATTAATATTTGTTTATATATCATTTTTCATTTCTTTACTTTCAATGTCCCGTATAATTATATTTAAAATGAGTTTCTTGAAGATAGCATATAGTTAGGTCATGTTTTTTAACCCATCCTTTTAATTTGTGTACTTACATACCATTTATATTTAATGTTGTTATTGATATGTCAAGGTTTAAGTGTGCTACTTTATTTTTATTTTCTGTTTGATCGCTTTGTTTTTTCTTTCCCTGTTTACTTTTCCTGCTTTCATTTGGATTACTTGAAATGGTTTTTTAGAATTCTACTTCTATTTATTAACAGTGTTTTTTTTGTTTATCTGTTTGTATAGCTTTTCAAGTGATTGTTCTAGGTATTATATCATCTATACATAACATACTGCCTACTGATGTTGAAATGGAAAAAGTTCCCTTGTCCTCTTCACAAGGTGTGTGATGGGGGTGTGGCTGGCTTCTTCAGTGCCCTGCTGCTCAAACCTCTAGGGGAGCATACGTGGGGCTCCGACCCTACAGCAGTGTCTGGGGGATGAATGTTTACACCTCCAGTGGGTATGTGCTACTTTGTGTTCTTTTAGTTTTGCTATCTGTAGGTGACTTGTGTTAACAAGCTCAATTAGACCCTCTACCTTGTCGCAAGGATGAAGGGCTTTCTGTATCCTGGGTTCTTACCTTGACGTACTGGAAGAATCGGATCACACCTGGGCCTGGAGAATGAGCGCAAGGTTTTATTGAGTGGAGGTATCTCTCAGCAGATGGGGGAGCCTGAAGGGGATGGAGTGGGGAGGTTTTCTCCTGGAGTTGGGCCTCTCAGTGGCCTGGGCTCTCCTCCGACTGCCCCAGCCAAACTCCATGTCATTCTGCTGGTCAGTGGCTTGCTGGCCTGCTGGCCAGCCGCTTGTGTCTTCTGCCGATGTGCTCCTCTTGATGTCTAGCCACCTGTGTGTTCCTCCACTGATGTGCTCCTCTTTACATCCAGCCACCTGTGTGTCTGCCTGCTAGGGCATTGGAGGTTTTTATAGGCACAGGATGGGGGTGTGGCAGACCAGGGTGGTCTTGGGAAATGCACTATTTGGACAGGAAAACAAAAATGCCTGTTCTTACCTAGTCCGTGGGCACAGGCCCCAGGGGTGGAGCCCTAACCAAAAAGCACACCCTTCCTTTCCCTGCTTCCATATCATTTAAAGGTAACATGCCCTTCCCTTTCCAGCACTTCGGTATCATTTCCTCCCTCTGAAGAGGTACATCTAACTACAGTTAGATGATGGTTTAGCTGCTTCCTGCTGACAGGGGATGTTGTTTTGGAGAAAACGGCAGTCAGATTCCTCCCAGAAATCTGCCTAAGGGTTCCTAGCAAAAGGAAGCCATCGTTTGAGGCTCTGGCTGCCTGGCTATTTGGAGTTTGATGGCTTCTAGGCATATGAGAAAAAAAAACAAGTTTTATAAGGTTAAGCATGCATGGGTTAAACATGTGTATTATACAAGGAAAGAATTTAGTGCGAAAGATTACAGAGATAAGAAGTGAAATATAGTAACAACAACATTGTACCTTGAGCTGTGTCACCCTGGTGAAAGAAATTAAACTGTGTACGGGAGCAGGTAAATGTTAGAGGAGAGATAACTGTTCTTGCCGTATCTTTAGCAGTTAATGTATCGGGTTTGTGGGCTTGCATCGTGACCATTAAAGCTTTTGCCTCTTTCCTACATTTCCCCTCTCTTTCTGGGCCTTCTTGTCTCTGTTATAAAACGCCAAGGTGGCCACTTTGAGGAGGTCCTCTAAGGTACTGTCTGGTCTCAGGGCCTGTTTCTGCAACTTCCTCCTGATGTCAGAAGCTGCCTGAGTGATAAATTTATCCTCTAGGATTAGTTGTCCTCAATGGAATCAGGAGATAGAGAGGCGTGCTTTAGCAAGGGCTCTCTTAGCCTTTCCAGGAAGGCAGTGGGATTTTCATCCAATCCCTGGTCAATCATGGACAACTTAGTATAATTGAGAGGCTTGGTCTTAGTCCTATGTAAGCCCTCCATTATGCAAACCTGAAAGTGCCTCCTCTTCCAGGCCTCCACCTCATCACTGGGATCCCGCTTAGGGTCATTCACGGGTACTGCTTCTCTTTCAGTTGGATAATATCACCCCCTTCCCTGATGCTATATGTGATGCAAAGTTCAGCCCCAAATCTCTGCTGCTTGCAGATCAGCCTGTTTCTCAGTGTCTGTCAGGGTCTGATTCAAAAGTAGCATGACATCTCTCCAGGAGAGTTCAAATATTTGAGTGAAATTCTGGAAAGCTTCTATATATCAGGGTCATCTGAAAACTTGCCAAGACCCCCCTTAATTTGCTTTAAGTCCTGTAGGGAGAAGGGGACCTCGACCTTACCGGGCCCAAATTCACTAGATATCTGTTGAAGGGGCAAGAATGAGACTGGGGCTTGTTTAGGTTGAGGATTTCTAGGAGGGAGCAAATGTCAGGCTGAAGCTGGATAGGGAGGTTGGGGTGGACCAGGAGGAGCAGGGCTGGAGGGAGCTGGCTCCTCTGCTGGGGATGCCTCTGGGACCTCTCTTTAATTCCCTGGGCTTGCTCCTTGCAGCCTTGCCTGAGATGGCAAAGGTCTGGATTGCCTTGCAAGATATAGAAAGCCTGCATATATAGGGCCTCAGACCATCTATCCTCACATCTACAGAAAAGTTCCAACGGCCAGATGGTATTGAAATGAATGGTTCCTTCCTGTTAATCAGAAAGTCCTTCATGTAAATCATGATTTGGCCAACCCTTTGTGCAGAGGGCTATGAAGTGCTTTTCCTCCAGATTCTGAGGGTCAAAACAGTCCCAGTGGTTCAGGATATACTCCAGAGGAGTGTAGCTGGGGATGGTGAAGAGAATGGGTTGCCCATTCTGAAAGACAGGAAATAAAGGTGTCCCTCAATCCCTTTCTTCTTTCAGCGAATACTCAAGGTGTGATGGAAAGAGAAAGTGAGCATCCTCCCTTCACTCTCCACCTCTTGCCCCTGAGTCCCGGCAACCTTGGCAGGTGCCAATCATGGGTACCAGTGTGCTATGTACTCATGAAGCAGGGAAAATCTGAAGGATAAGAATAACCCGCTCTTACCTACACCTCCCTTTCTTCCACTGTTGGCAAACTTTGAGTTCCCTGAGACTGTTTATGCCATGAAGCATGGCCTCCTTCCATGGGGTGGGGTTCAGTTGGCAGGAATTGGCCCTGCCCATTTACATTGTGCCTGCTGCCTGGCTTCCCTCAGACTTGGTTTTTCTTTCTAGAGCCTCAGCCTGAAGCTTACAATTGAGTTTGGGGCTGAAAAGATATTTTAGAGGTTGTTTGTATCTGTTTAGTGTGTCTCAAATGTGCCCTGCTGAATTTGCAGTTCTCAGCCAGCAGGGGTTGTTCCTTCTCTATCAGAAACAGAGCTGGGAGGGAGAGCGTTCTCACTTAAGTGGGGAGAAAAAGAGAGAAAAACAGTTAAAGGGCCGAAAAGGCTCCTGGACTAGCCCCCAGTTGAAAGAGGAAAAGTTCCCTTTTCCCCCTCACAGGGTGTGCAATGGAGGAGTTCAGTGCCCGGCTGCTCAAACCTCTAGGGGTGCATACAGACGGGCAGGATGTGGAGCTCCAACCCCACGGCAGTGTCTAGGGGTGAATGTTGACAGCTGAAGCCCCAGTGTGTTACAGGGTGCTTTTTTAGTTTTGCTGTCTGTAGGCGGTTTGTATTAGCTCAATTAGACTCCTGCCTTAACGAAAGGACAGAGGGCTTTCTGTATCCCAAGTTTCTTGCCTTGGTATACAGGAAGAATCAGATCACATGTGGGCTTGGAGAATGAGTGCAGGGTTTTATTGAGTGGAAGTAGCTCTCAGCAGATGGGGGAAGCCAGAAGGGAGGTGGCTTTCCCCTGGAATGGGGCTGTTGGCAGCCCAGGCTCTCCTCTGACTGCCCTGGCCAAACTCTATTTTGTTCTGCCGGCCGGAGGCCTGCCGGAGTGCCGGTGCCTATTGATGTGTTCCTCTCCATATTCCTGCACTGATTTGCTCCTTTCAACGTCCAGCCACCTGTGTGTCTGCCTGCTAGGGTCTTGGGGTTTTACAGGCACTGGATGGGGGCATGGCAGGCCGGGGTGGAAATGTACTATTTGGGCAGAGAAACAAAAATGCCTGTCCTTACCTAGTTCCATGGGCACAGGCTTGGGGGTGGAGCCCTAGCCAGGGACCATGCCCTCCTCTACCCAGCACTTCCTTTCCCCACTTCCATATCATTTAAAGGGACCACACCTCTCCTTCCCAGCGCTTCTCTTCCCCGGCTCTGTATCATTACGTCACTTACCTCCCTTTACACCTCTCTATCTTTCCCTATGTGTGAAATAATTACCTTATATAGTTCTTCTACAGTCATTCAGAACATCAGGCAATGTTATAATTTTTGCTTCAACTGTTAAATGTAATTTAGAACACAAGAGAAGGAAAACCCATTGAATTTGTCTGTATTTTTGCTTGCTGCGTTCCTTTTTTATTTCCTGCTTTTCCAAGGTCCCTTTATTTTATCATTTCCTTTCTGTTTAGAGGGCTTCCTTTAGTCACCCTTTTAGATTAGGTCTGGTGGCAAAAAATTTTCTTAGTTATGTTTTTTCTTAAAACACCTTTATTTCCTTTTCATGCCTGAAAGATGATTTTGCCAGATACAGGGCAAAATATACAGATATATGTTACTGGGCAATAGGATTTGGAAATATAGGTGAAAATATATTTCACTTAGCACTTGAAATATATTGTGCCATTTCCATCTGGCCTGCATGGTTTCTGATAACAACAGCAACAAGAAACAAAACCTTGCTATATTTTGATTTGTTTCTCTACCATAGGTAAGCTGACATTTTCTTTGACTGCTTTCAAGAATTTTCCTTTGTCTTTACTTTTCAGAATTTTAATTATGGTGTGGCTTGGCACTAATTTCTTTGAGTTTTGAAGAGGGGAATTTTCTCAGCTTCTTGAATCTACAGGTTTATGTCTGCTGACAAATTTGGAAAGTTTTCAGTCGTGATTTCTTGGAGCGTTTCTTCCCCCTTCCCTCCCTCTCTGCTTCTGAGACTCTGATAATACAAATATCAGGTCTGTTGTTATAGTTCCACAGGTCTCGAAGGCTCTGTTTATTTTTTTCAGTCTGTTTTATTATTTTTTATAATTCAATTTTATTATCTATTCAGAGAAACCTTTATTATTTATTTATTTATTCATTCATTTGAGATGGTGTCTCACTCTGTCACTCAGGCTGGAGTGCGGTTGTGTGATCTCAGCTCACTGCAACCTCTGCCTCCCTGGTTCAAGCAATTCTCCTGCCTCAGCCTCCCCAGTAGCTGGGATTGTAGTCACACACTGCCATGCCTGCCTAATTCTTTGTATTTTAGTAGAGATGGGTTTCACCGTGTTGCCCAGGCTGATCTCAAACTCCTGAGCTCAGGCAATCCACCCACCTTGGCCTCCCAAAGTGCTAGGATTACATGTGTGAGCTACTGCGCCTGGCTATTTTACTTTTTGTTGGTTACGTTAGGATTTCTCATACCCTTACCTCATCACAGTTTACATTTAAAGGCCATTACACCATTAAAATACAGTATAAGAAACTAACAACAGTATACTTTCACTTTGTCCTACTTCTGTGCCATTATTGTCACATATTTTACCTATGTTATAAATCCTAGCCTTGATCACTATTATTTTTGTTTGGTCAATTACTACATAAAGATATTTAAACAGTAAGAAAAAGTACATGTCTACCTACATAGTTATTATTTCTGAGTTTTTCATTTCTTTGTGCAGATCCATATTTCCTTCTGATATCAGTTTCCTTCCATCTAAGGACTGTCCTTCAATATTTCTTGTAGTGTGGATCTGCTACTCACAAATTGTTGTAGTTTCTTTATGTCGAATAAGTCTTTATATTGCCTTTGCGTTTGAAAGTTATTTTTGCTAGGTACAGAATCTGGGTGGGGCATTTTTTCTTTCAGTACTTAAATGATGTTTCTCACTCGTCTTCTCACTTGCTGAAAAATCTACTGTCATCTTTATCTTTGTTCCTTTCTACATAAAATGATTTTTTTTTCTGGCTACTATTGATTTTTCTCTTTGTTACTGAGTTTGAGCAGTTTGATTTTGATGTGACTTGCTGTCATTTAAAAAAATGTTTCTTACGCTTGGGGTTCTTTGAACTTCTTGGATCTGTCAATGTACAGTTCTCATCAAATTTGGGAAATTATTGTCCATTATTCAAATATGTTTTTCTGTCTCTTTTCCCGGAGACTCCAATTACACATATATTAGGATATTTGAAGTTGTTCCACAGCTTACTGATGCGCTGTACATTAAAACAATTATCTTTTCTTTCTGTGTTTCATTTTGATTTGTTTTTATTGCTATGTCTTCAAGTTCACTAACCTTCTCTTCTGCAATGTCTAATTTGCCATCAATCCTACTTTGTATATTTTTCATTGTGTGTATTAAAATTTTTATCGCTACAAGTTCAATTTAAATATTTTTTGGTAAATTCTACACCTTTGTTTAGTTTTTTCAACATAGAAAATACAGTGAAAATAATTGGATTAATATTATTGTGTGCTAATTCTAATATTAGTGTTGATTCTGAGTTGATTCTAGTGGATTGCTTTTGTTTCTCCTTATAGGTGCTATTTTTCTGCTCTTTTGCATTCAATGTTTTATTGGACTCCAAGTTAAGAATTTTTCCTGTTGATTATTGGATATTTTGTATCCAATAGTCAACAGAAAGAAATAGTCAACAGGAAAAATTCCTTGTTACTTCATCTTGGCTAGAAGAGGAGGTCCTACTTTATCCTTTGAGATACCACCAGCAGTTGGAGCTTCAGGGGGGGCAGAACTGGGCATTAGCATATCTTCTCAGGTTACAGTAGGGGAGGATGTTGGGCTGGTCCTCTGAGGATGCCCAGGGTTTATTCTGAAGTGCTGCAAGGTAGCTTGCTCCCTCCCAGAGTTCTCTTTCTCTGTCATACTTCATTGTCAAGACCATATTTTGTGTGTCATAATGTCTTCTTGTTTGGGAGATAAGAAAAGCAAAGAAACTTAAACTGATCTGCTCTGTTTGCCTTAGTTAATGACAGAGGCGAAAACCATTATTTTCCTCTTTACCAAATGTATTTTTCTCTTTTCTTTCTTCATTCATTTGTTCTTTTATAATGTTTATGCACTGAGAATTCCATAAGAAATAAGATAGGTAAATTTTTATAATTTACCTATCTTATTGTGTAGTGAAGTCTGAATAGATGTCCACATCCTAATCCCAGAACATATTAATATGGTATCTCACATGGCAAAAGGGACTTAATAGATGCAGTTGAGGATCGTGAGATGGGGATGTTATTCTGGATTGTCCAGGTCGGCCTAGTGTAATCACAAGGGTACTTATAAGAGGAAGGCAGGAAGCAGAGGTAGAGGTGATGTGACAATGGAAGTAGGGGGCAGAGTCCAAGAGAAAGGGGGTTTAAAGACGACATACTGTTGGCTTGAAGATAGAGGATGGGACCATGAGCCAAGGAATGCAGGCAGCCTCTAGGAGGTGGAAAAGGCAAGGAAACAAACTTGCCCTAGAGCTTCCAGAAGGAATGCAGGCCTTAATTTTAGCACAAAATTGGTTTCAGACTTTTGATCTTCAAGACCCCAAGGTAATAAATGTATGTTGTTTTAAGACACTAAGTTTATGGTAATTTATTATAGCAACAACAGAAAACCAATATGGAGTCAAATATTAAACAAATAAATAATAAATTACAGGTAGTGCTTATTGCTACAGATGAAATAAATAGAGTATGAATGATGCACTCATAGAGAATAATGGGTGTATCTGACAGTGCTGGGGGGACCCAGTTTGGATTGAGTGGTCAGGAAATGCCTTTCTGTGGAGGTGACATTTAGTCTGTGTCCTGAAGGATGAAAGATGCCAGCTATATTAAGCTGCCTTCTTTTTCTTTTCTGGTCCAGTTCAATTTCACTAATCTCTTCTGCAATGTCTAATCTGTCATCAATCCTACTTTGTGTATTTTTCATTGCACGTATTGAAATTTTTATCTCCAGAAGTTCAATTTAAATTTTTTTGGGTAACTTCTACATCTCTGTTTAGTTTTTCAACATATAAAATGCAGTGATAATAACTGGCTTAATATTATTGTGGGCTAATTCTAATATCCATGTTAGTTCTGAGTTGATTCAAACTCCCACTTTCATTCTCGCTAAAAACACTAGAATAAGAGATAAATATAATTACAATTTGCTTTTAACCTAGAGATTAACAGAAAAAAGTGAATTCAATTTTTAGGAGGAAGTGTTCTGGTTCAGAAGGACTTTTTGGCTGAAGCTGATTGAAAAAACACCCTGATATTTCTAGTATACCAGCATCACTCACCCTTGAACTTGGAAGATAGCTCAGAGGGCAGTCAGTACAGCCTTGCAGCTTGCAGAGAAGAAGGAATCTTGGTAAGAGAATTAACTTGTCCATAGTTGCTCAGCTAGTTATCAGCAGAACAGGGCCTGGAGCTTAGAGCTGGTATCCCAGTTCTGTGCTTTTTCCTCTTTGCAACACCAATATTAATTTCAGATTGTTGGGTTGGGCTCCTGAAGCCAATCATGACCAAGCCATCCAAATGGCTTTGGGCACAAACAGCTTCATGGAGGAGGGAGGGAGGGAGGCCTGAACTCACCTGAAGTTTTGCAGACTCCAGGAGATCTTTCTCCTGGGGCTGATAGTAAGGCCATCTGACATGTGAGATGTTTGGTGAGTGCCTGAGCACCAATGCCACAGCCCCACAGAAGGGGCAGTGGTGTTCCTACTGGCCAAAGAGGCTGGCAATGAAAGCAAGGGTCCAGCCAAGATGGCCCATCACTGCCTTCCTGCAACCACCTCCTGTCCTGTGACTACAGATCTGTCAGTGAGTGGAAATGACCATTGAGAAGGAGAACTGGGTCAGGATTTCCAGTGCTTCTCCTACCTCCACCATTGCCAACATGGAATGAGTGCCCTGGGAGCTGCTCTGAGAATGCAAACTCACTTCCACAAAGGTGACAGATGTTCATTGAACCTTGTTCTGTACACAACAGTGTGCTAGGTCTAGCAGTTGCAAAAGGGAATAGGGTAACAAAGGGATTAAAAGGAGGGTGGGATATGGTAAGTACCAGGGCTTATGAGTTTTCTGCTGTTCTTTAAAACACAGGGGCTGTGTGGATTCTCAGAGAATGCTGGTTAGGGAAATTCACTAATTTAGTCACTGGATGCTTATCAATTGGCTTTGGTACCTGGGACTGTGCTACACACATTCATAAACCTTAGCTTACTTAATATCTGGAAAATTTCCTGGCAGATTTGTCCCTCTTGTCTATATCCTACAAATGAGGCAACTGCAGTCTGGTGTGACTTGCTCAAGGTAGTGAGATGCAGGTCTATGTCCTCTGTAATCATTGCTACCCCCACAGAATAAGTGAGTGAATGAGTGAGGGAATGAATGGGAAACAGATATCCGTGACAGCTAGCTTAGTGTCCGAATGAGCAGTGGGGACTGAGGAAGGAAAGAGGCCCATGGATGGGGTTGTCAGGAGAGGGTTGGCAGGGAAAAAAGCAATCAGCCCCTGCTCGTGCCAGGCTGGTAATCTACTTGGCGAGAGAAGACATCCATGAAAAATGATGGAATAATTTATACCAATAAATATGTCAGGAAATGTGAATAGAGCCACACACAAATTCTAGCAGGGGAACAGAGAAAGATCCAACTTTAGGGGTGATGATAGCCAGGGTTTCAAGAGGGAATCTTTAGGGGAGGGAGGATGTCTGTGGGAGGGAAATGGGTGACATGTTTCCTGCAGAGGCAGGCAGGGGAGCACATCCTGTGAGGGAATGTTGTGTATAAAGCCAGGCTCTGGCATGGGGTGGGTATGTCGGGGCACAGTGCTGGGCATTGCACATCTGAAAGGAGGGTATGGAGGAAGAGATGTCAGCTGAAGGGGACACTGTGAGGCAAAGGGACCCAAAGCTTGCAGGGGTTTGAGACAGCAGTGAATTGGTTGAAGCTGCCCAGAGGAGCTTGTCCCCTTCCTGAATCTCAGAGCTGGTGCCAACCCTCGTTAGGCTGCCTAGACCCCAAGTGAATAAGATCACCATCTTGTAAGGAATTATATTTCTGAAGCACTGTATTTTTTCTTGAGCATCTTACATGGCTCCCAGCTCCCAGAAGCTGTGGTCCTCAGTTCTTGACCCAGCAATTCTGATCCCTAGGCTCAGGTCACAGCACACATGGGAGCTTTGCCTTCTGCTCTCACTCATTCACATGCTCTGCTGCAGGTACTCCAGCCTTTACTGGCTTCCATGGTATGTGGAGCCTTCCTCCTGGGGAACCACCGCTTGGCCCACCCTTTGCCCCTAACCCTTACCACATGTCTATTTTCCTCCATCTGTCTTTCTGCATTCTACTCATTCTTTGAGAACTAACTCAAGGCCCACCTCCTCTAGAAAGCCTACCCTGGCTTCCCCCTTTCAGAGTGGCCTCTACCTCCCTTGAATTCCCATAGAATTTATTGTCCATGCATCTCCTTCATGAAGCACTCTACTCTTGGGTTGTTCATCTGCTGTGGGGAAAACGTTACTGGGCTGGTAAGATCTGGCTTCAGAACCCAGTTAACTTTCAGTATGTTAATAAACCTTTTTGTGCTATGGTTTCCTATTATTGTAAAATAAATATAAAGGGTTATTGTGTCATAATCCTATTGTGAGGATAAAGACAACCTAGTGCATAAGATATGGCTATTAAATAGTTGGTGACCAATAAATGTTTTTAGAACAAATGCATGGTTTTCTCCCATCAGTGCCTCCCCAGTAAGGGGTTTCAGAGAGGATAAGGGGCCAGGCACTGCTTTCCATGCCATGGGGACCCAAGGGCCCAAACTGGGCCCAAAGGAGACAGGGGAGAGATCACAGCTGACTTCCCTTAGTGTGCAGGCCTCCAGGGCCCCACAGTTTCCATACCACTGTCCCTACCTTCCCTGACTCCAGCACAGCCGCAGGCACAGGTTCTAGGCTCACTGCAGTGTGCTGAAAAGCTGAAGCTCACAGCCAGGGATGATCACCAAACTCCTTGGCACTTTTGGTCCCTGAGAATCTGTCTGCTGTCCTTTTCAGAGTTTCAAACAGTTTTCTCAAGGACACCCCCACCCCAGGGATTTGTTCCCCTCTTTTGTTGGTCACAAAGAGTCCTACTTTCCTAATGAGCTGCTAAGGAGCTGTCAATTATGGATGCAAATGAAGAGGCCGGAAATTATTACTAGCCCAGAAATGAAAGGAAGGAGGCAGCTTCCCTTAAGCCTCCTGGACTGGCCCCTGCCCTTTCGTGAGAAAGCTGGGCCAAGGGCAGGGCAGGAAGGCTGGCCTGCCCAGCCCCACAGCTAACGGCAATCAGGCTTTTCCTTCCCATGCAGCCCTGTCTACTCCGAAGGCTGCCCCCTCAGAATCAGGTAAAAATTTCAGGGGATTGTCCATATATAATACATACTTTATTGTTTGTATGAGATACTTTACAATTTCATACACACACACACACACACACACACACACACACACACACACACTGAATTAGCAGCTATTGAACATATGTGGTAGAAATAGTTTCTTTTTCTAAAAAAATTCTTATTAGTAACCTTTCTTCTACTTTACATGACTATATATTTGTGTCTCTCCAAAAATCTAGGGCAGTAGTTGCTCAATAAACCTTCACTTAATTCAGTTGGGAAAAGAAATAATATAGGAGCCCACTGGGTAGGGCTAAGCAGAGCCAGGAAGTAGGGCTGGGATAACTCATCTTACTGGCCCCACCTCCCAGCACCTTCTCTCCTCAACCAAGCCCCCTTTCCTGCTTCCCAGGGACCATGTGTTTTTCACATTCTAAAATATACAAAGTATTTCAGTAAAATATATGACTAGGCCACCATGTAAAGTAAAGATTAGGAATGTGGGTTTTCGGTATCAGACTGCTTGGGTTCAAATACTGTCTCACTCTCCTATTTGGTAAAGTAGCTCAACCTCTCCATGTTGCAGTTCCCATATTTGTAATAGGCAGATGGAGGGGAAAGAAAGAACTTTTCTTTCTATTTCAGGTTCATGGCTGAGGCTCCTATGACAAAAGACAGATTAATATATGAAAGGCATACAAATTTGTTTAATGTAAGTTTTACATGAGGAGCCTTCAGAAATGAAGACTAAAAGAAATAAAGGAACCTGTGTATTTTTATGCTAAATTTGATGAAGAATTAGATCGTTATGGAGAAGTAGAACCGGGCAAGGCGGGTGTGAGCTAAGGGTAATAAACTGGAACTTAGCAAGGCCTGTGTGTTCAAATTGCTCTCTGTGTTCTTCTTTGCATTGTAATGCATCCCTGTGTCATCAGAGTTAAGGATCTTCCTTTTCTTTGGGTGTAGAGAGGGCACCTCTCACATGTGGGTTTTATGATCTACCTCAGGGGAAGGTTAGACAATTATTTCTAGGTTTTATGGGCTGCTTCAAGGAAGAAGAGCACAGGTGGGGGAAGGAGGTGTTTGGGAATGATATTCCTCTTCTACTGTTTTCTCAAATGCCAAGGTGCTATATTTTGAGGTAGTGTATCTTGAACCCTGTCATAGATATTTATAGCCCTACTTGGAGCTAATGGTACCTAGCACATAGTAAGTTCTCAATCAATGCCACAATAATTCAGTCACCTATGATGACAATCAGAGCAACAGAATCTCACAATGAGCAAAGGCACTATCCTACTCCGCCCTCACAAAGAGCCTGTGAGGGGAGATCTCTTGTTCCCATTTTGCCAGTGAAGAAACTGAGGCTCAAAGAAATTAGCCTGAGACCACTAGGTAGAAGCCAAACTTGCATTATTTGAGTCTAGAAATCCTGTTCTTTGCATTAGAGGTGCTGACTACTAAACATTATTCTGTTCTCTCTGACAAGGGATTTGCATTTTAATGGTGGCCAGAGATTCTACGTTAATGCACAAAACTATGGACACCTAATCATAGAATCTTAAAATGTTATCTATAAGGATAGGTGAAAATGGGCAATGGCAGGTAGAACATTGGGGAAGAGGAGATAATTTTGTTTTCTTTAATGAATAGCAGGCAGGAAAAGAGACAATTTTTCCTGCTTTTGAAATCGTGATACACAGGCATAAACTCATTTTGTTCTAAACTGATCTAAAAAGGATGACATCTCAATCAGGAAAAAGGAGGGCTGGGAAGGTGGGACTCAGGTCTTCAGGGCTGTAGTAAAAGAACCATTGCATTTGGGTCTTTGGAATTTGGAGAAGCTTTAGGTGGTCTGCAGGTCTAGGGAGGAACCTGAGAGGTGATTCTAAGCTGGAACCGACATCTGCAGAGGAAGCATTAAGGATCTGCCAAAGGGCTGAAGGCTGAAGGAGAATTCCGTTAGAATCTTCAGCTGCAGATACTCTTGGCCAAATGCAAGAGGAAATGGCCTTAAGCAAATGCAAAGGGAATCCAGTTAGGGTCAGGATCTGAGAAGGCTTGGGTTGGCACTGGCTTTAGGCAAAGCTAGATTCAGGGCCTCAAATGATGCCAAGTCTCATTCCTTTTCTATCCCTCCACTCTGCCTTCTAGAATTCATTGTCAGACTCCTCAGGATGCCTCCTAGCGGGCCAACCATAAGATCTTCCTTGATGCTAGCAGTCCTGGTGATAGCAGAAGAGCACTCCTAAACATATCATCAAGGTTTGGTGAGGAGACCAAAGGCCACTTTAGGTATCTGGAAGAGAAATGAATTCAATACAGGAAGTTAAACCTACACAACCATTGGAAGGACTGGGGGAACAAAGACGAGGAAGGCAGCTGCTAACTTCCAGGAAATCTGGATGCAGGAATCTCAGGGAGGCTGCCATTAGTGATCTCAGGTGCCCGTAGTGCCTAAGTGAGAGATTCACAGGAGAATGCCTGGAAGCCTGCAAATCTTCATGTGGCTGGAGAAAAAAAAAAAAAAGGTTTATTCTTCTCTTTCACCTTTTACATCTTGAACAAGTGCATCTTCTTGGTGGACCCTTATAGGGACCAGGCTGTCAAGGGCATCTGGGAAAGATAATTTCCTGGCTGTCTGCCCTACACATCAGGAAAGAGCTCACAATGGTGGGGGCAGTACTGAGTATCAACAGTTAGCTTCTCTCTCCCTAGTTCCCTTGCAAAGGGTTGATTGTGTTTTCTTGGCTTTGCCTGGATTAGGTGACTATTCCTGATCAAAGCTCTGGGCTGGGACTTCCCATGTTTCAGAGGTCTCCCAGTCACAAGACCCCTTGAAGCTGGGAACTGAGTCAATTGCATTTGAAGCACCAGAACTGATAGCAGGGAAAGTTGTCTCTGGAAAGAAAAGTTGTGCTGTTGTTACTAAAAGAAGCAGGAACTAATAACACTCAGGAGCCAGGAAAACATTCAGATTATAACTTCTGTCTTGAACAGACAATTCAAAAATGGACTTCAGGGCCAAATGGATACTGGTTCAAATACCCATCTGATGTGGGCAAATGTCTTAAATTTCTTGGAACTTAATTTCTTCCTGAGACTAAGATGGTGCTATCTAGCTAACAGAATTAGTGTAAGACTCATGAGTAATAAATGCCTATACCTGGTACAGAATACATGCACAAAAATATTCCTCTGTTTCCTTTATCTTTCTGTTTATTTACTGATTGATTCAACAAATATTAACTAGGAACTTACCATATCTATTGGCACTCTGCTAGATACTGAGAATCAAAGGTGAATACGATACAGTTTCTAATCTTTACTAGGCCAGAGTCTAGGGGGTAACATAGTTATAACAAATCCAAAAAAAGTGCATTAAGTAGAGTAATGTTTAACACAGAGTCTCTCTATTCTGATGATGCAAGGCGATGTACACTAAATGACATTTCACTAATATTCAATACCACCATTATGCAACCAGGGCTATCTTGGAAAAAGTGGAGGCACTGTCATTGCTCTGCCTTCCTCCTTGTCCCTACCATGGCCCAGAGCTGCCTACAGGCAGCGAACTGGATGGCTCAATTCATTGCGGTCCTTTCCTCTTTCTCCATATCACACAGCATGGAGCTCTTTTCCACAAATAAGAAATGCAGGGCTGAGGATTCCAGAAAATCAGATAACTACCTGCAAGATAAACCAAACTGGTTGTTCTTAATTCTCTGGTTCTCTCCTCTGCTTGGTTCCCTCTCCCTTGGTTTGGACTATGCCTGGCTCCTGGGGATTTGGTAGGGCATGAGGTCAGGGAGGTTGCTGGGCTTAGTTCTTCCCTTGTAAGACAATTCTTAAGGCCTATGAGGAAGAAATTTCAGGGGTTTAAGCAACTTGGTCAATTAGGGGTTAAGCTCCCAAGGGAAAGGTTCTTGGAGGCCCTGGCTGCCCTGTCGCTTCACTTAACAATGGCAAAGCTTCTTCTCTGCAGTAACCTTTGCTCTAATTGCACACTTGCCATCATTCAACTGGACTCACAATTCTTTGCCGAGTAGGGAAATGACAAGAGACTGAAGGGCTGTGAAAGTTCAGCTCTTGGCTTCATGGCTTTTTGCTGCAAATGCCACTCAGGCCCCTATGGTAGCAACGTGCCACCATGGCTCCAAAGTCTACATGCCCTGATAGCAGGAGAGCTGGGGGGTCAGAGCTGTGGCAAAGGTGGGAAAGGATGGAAGACAGGGGTGGGGGGACCCCCTGAAGTCATGGTTTCAATGCTCAGCTGTCACAGAGATGACATTGAAAAGGGCATTGGAACCCAAACAGCACGCAGGCTGTGTCCAGATGCGTGGCTGCAATTACCCAAAAGTTTGACTGTGGGCAGGTCAGAGAGAGTGAAGGACCTGAATCAGGTCCAGATAAGAGGAAGCAAAGTGAGGAACGGATGGAAGGTGCTGGGATGCCTCTTGAGTCTTAGATGAAAATACCAAGAATGCAGATGGCAGAGTCTCCATCAGATCATCACGGGGAACAGGCTGAGCTGGAAACATCACAGGGAGAATGGAACAGCCAGTCCCAACATCCACTGGATCTCCAGTGTGGGGCTTACTTCTGTCTTCGCTCAGGCCCTCGGGACCTCCCGTTGAGGTGACTGGGCCCACCCGTGAGCTTGCAGGCTGGGCTCTCTGCCTCCTCCCTTACTGCTCTCAGGGTAAGCTTCAAAAAATACAAGCTAAGTAATTCAACTTCCCCTATATCTTTCAATACCTCTCAAAGGGCTAAAGGATAAGTTCAGACTCTTTGGTGTGGCTTTCTCAGGTTGTCTCAGAATTGGCCTCAATCTACCTTTCAAGTCTCAGATTCTGGAATATCCCTCTGCACACCTTGGACTCTGCCCACCTCACTGAATCCTCCTATACTTGAGCATGCCAGGCACTGTCCTTTGCTGGCATGGCCTTGACTGTATCTGATTATCTTCTCTTCTTTGCCCATGGGCATTTAACCTATGTTTCAAGTGCCTCTGAAAAGCCATCACTGATCTCAGGTGAGAATTTTGGGCTTCTTGCACCTCCTGATTTGACTCTAACTGGAGAGAGGCCACCTCTGTGAAGTTGTAAGTGGATTGAGGTCAATGGCAGTGTAACAATCATTTGGTGCTGTCTGCTGTGCCCAGCTCAGTGCCAGGCTTATAGGAAGGGTCCAGTGGATGGTGAATAAATGAACCAGAAGCCCTTGCTCGAGGTGAGTGATAATGAACCACAGAGGTGCTTCCAGGAAAGGCAAGGTAGTAAAGAAGCTGTGAAGAGTTGCGTGTCCCTTTTCTTTAACTATCATTATTCATTTGCCAGGCTGAGCTCAGCAGCCCTGCCACAGAGGAATATAGAGTTGGAGGCCTGGAGGCCTGTTCCAAATGGGTCCAGCTATTCTTGGGAGCTTTTTGTGTAATAAAGAGAGTCCCCTGACTGGCCCGCTGACCTTTTCCCAGACTGCCTGAAGGCTGAGTTATCACCTTGTGGTGCATAGAATGAGAGCTGCTTCCCTCCCCAGAGAAAGAAGAAAAAGCATGTAGGAGGGAGGATAATAATACCTTCCACTTACGGAGCATTTGCAATGTGCCAGGCACTCTGCTGATCATGTTTTGATATATTCTCCTGTTTCATTCTTAGGATGCCTTGGTGAGTTAGGAATAAGAATGTGAGGCTCAGAATGCTTAAGTCACTTGCCTAAGATCACACAGCGAGGAAGTGGTGGAGCTGGACTCTAGACCCGGCTCTGACTCCAGAAGTCCACATTATCGTCAACTGCACTTTACAGTCTCAGGGTGGGGCAGGGCATCTGCGGCTTTCTTGCTCTTTGGGAGGATGTCTGTCATCCAGAGGTTGGTTCCAGGGCTCTGGATGGGCAGTTGGTTTGTGAGGGCTACTCTCTCCCCTGGGGGATCTGAGGAAAAGGGAGAGGGAGAAGCGTGGGGGAGAGAGAGAGCCAGAGATAGAGAAGAAAATTTATTCCACTGATTATGCTGCTCATTCTGTTGGGGGCAGGCTGGGTGACAGAAACATGGTATGCCAATAAAGAGTGTCTTTATGGTCCTGTGGACCACAGGGGCTAGAGAGTCTCTAGCTGGAGATAAAGTCAGGAGAGATGGATTAGACCCTGTCAGGATCTCGGGCAGCAGAGAAAGGAGGAGGCAGGAAGCTCAGATGGAGCCTGCGGAGCTTGGGGGCTTGGGGGGGGGGGGGCTGTGGGTGGCTTGGCCTGTCATGGCAGCTACTACTCATCCCACAGAAGGTGGGCGCTCTTCCTGTGTGCCAATTCCTGTCCACTAAGTCTCTGCTTGCCTCTTTCTAAGAAAACTCTAATGTGGTACGAAGCGCATTCTAATCACCACATCTAATTACAAAAAAGAGAGTAAATCACCAAACAAAATTAGTTTTCAGAGTCCTAAGTATCACCAGAAAGAGTAATTAATAAGCAAAACAGGAAATGACCCAGCCAAGTCCTACAGCCGGGAAAGATGTGCTTCTCTCCTTGGTACACCTTTGAGTGAGGAGTGGGCGGGATCTGCAGCACCAAACCTTCGGAGCCTCAGAGGGCAGTAAACATTTCCTAGGGCTGCACACATTCTCAGAAGTTTGCTTACCTTTCAAACTTAGTTTGCAAAGTTTCTAGGTCATTCCTTCTAGGCTTCTTTCTTTCGCAGGCCTTGAGGCCAGAGTAAGGCAGCAGAATTAGAATAAATAGACAGATCATCCTCTCCTTTTCTCTCCTCCAGTGTAACAGGCTCTGGGCCAGAAACTCTCAAACCAATTGATAATAACAAGCTCAAGTTCAATGCCATTGGCTGTCAGGTGAGACCTCCCTGGCTTTTCTTATCTCTGCTCTCTGGTTTGTATTTCTTTATTTATTCATTTTAATAGTAGCATCATATAAATAAAACACCATTACAAAAATGTCGCAGAAAGTTCAAAACTATTCATTATCCATTTCATACAGATTAAAATTGCCATCAAAGCTGTTTGGATTTGACTTGCGTTCTTTTCCTTCTAATGAGCCGGATAGAGAAGGCAAAAGATGCTAATTCATCCTTACATCTCTATCATATCTTGGCTTTTACTATATAAAGCATCAAGGTCGCATTCTGGGGAAATGTCTTTTTACCAAAGGTGCTATAATAATAATGAAGAAGCAATTTGTTTCAGCAAACTGCCTGCAGTAATGAGGCTTAATTATAACCATGTTATTAATACCGCTGCTTAAGGTAATTCACTTCTGAGCAGGGTGCAGAACAGTAAACTATAATTTAAACAAGAATCGAGACCTAATTTAAATCATCGGATCTACTGCGGAAAAAGGCAAACAGAATGACTATATTCTGCACGTGATTTAGAGCTTCCCCTTGGTGCCATTTCCGGGAGAACTAGGTGACTGTCAGAGGGGCAGGGAACTGGGATCTGGGTCTCAGTCATTCCACTCTTTCAGGAGGCTTGGTGTGTGATGCAGTACCTGGACCTGTATCCAGGTGCCGGCTGCCTCTTGAACTTTATCCCCAGGTAGGTAGAGGACGCCGAAAGTCCAAAAGGAAGGTCCTCTTCATCTCAAGGACATCTCCAATGTGCTCTTGAACCCATTTAAATCCCCCACTAATTTGCTGCAGGATCTTGTTCTGTCTTTAGTCTCTACAGATGATCATACACAGGCCAGACAGGGTCAATGTGTCACCTAAGAACATACAGTTGGCTGCCAGGTATGAACCAACATCTTCTGCTCCCCACACCAGTGCTTTTGCAGCAACATCAGCATCAACTAGTGGTCAAAATGTCACTAGGCTGCTCTAACATGGCATCCAGGTCATCTAACCCAACAATTCCAAGACCTGGTTGTTCCTCAGAATTTTCTGAGATGCCCGGTAGAAAAATATAAGTCTGAGGCAGGGCACGGTGGCTCAAGCCTGTAATCCCAGCACTTTGGGAGGCCGAGGCGGGTGGATCACGAGGTCAAGAGATCGACACCATCCTGGTCAACATGGTGAAACCCTGTCTCTACTAAAAATACAAAAAATTAGCTGGGCATGGTGGCGCGTGCCTGTAATCCCAGCTACTCAGGAGGCTGAGGCAGGAGAATTGCCTGAACCCAGGAGGCGGAGGTTGCGGCGAGCCGAGATCACGCCATTGCACTCCAGCCTGGGTAACAAGAGCGAAACTCCTTCCCCCCCCAAAAAAAAAGAAAAAAAGAAAAATATAAGTCCGTGGGTCCTACCCCACCCCCTAGATTCTGATTTTTTTTTTTTTTTTAGTCTGGCTTTGGACCTGGGGATCCATGTGTTTATCAAGAACCCTAGTTTTCCAGATGCAGCTGGTCTAAGGGACCAAGCATATATTTCATTCATCTGCCCAGCAGCACCAGTACATTTAAAATGTACACAAAAATGTGTGTGTGTTTTGTGTTTTCTTGATTACCTCCTCTGAATTACATTTATTCACTCATCTATTCAACATTTGTAGGGTACCAATTATGTGCAAACCACAGTTTATGCACATCAGCTCTTCCTATTTGACTATGCATTAATCCCTGCTGCTGTTGTTCAATGAATTTTCCTCTTTTTAATGCAGGACTATATTCCATGTTTCTCTAAATGCAAAGAAACAGGAAATTGAGAACAGACTTAAGTAGTGGTAGGTATTATTAAAGACCATATCTAGTTTCATGTTTTATACCAATGCTCTATGCACGTTGAATATTATCAAGGTAAAGAGCTGTCCTTTCTAAGAGTCTAGCTAACTAAGACCTAAGAATTCCTGGCAGTCAAGGCTAAGTTAATGAGGCAGTTATGAACATTCCATCGCTGAGAATTTACAAAGGCACGAGAAATTTCTGGAGTGGGGGCAATGAAGACACTATTTCCAGCTTTAATTCTATGATAAATCATAGGGGCCTCTTCACCCTGTAGATAGACGGTCTTTGACTGATTATCCAATTCCTGCCTATCCATCCTCCACCCAACCAGCCGATCAGCCAATCTCTTCCATTGTCCTAACTCAAGCCTGTCCATGGAGCTAGGAAGATGCGGGGCATGGTGAACTGTGAAGTAGAGAGAGAAGCCAGTAGCCTGAAACCCAGAGCTCACCAAGAAGACACTCACATACCTTTAAAGACTATGGTCTGCCTGCAAAGCATGGAATTCCTCATACTTCACACTCTCAGCTTTTCCAAGCCCCATGCAGAGGCAGGTACAAAGCAAAGCTAAATGTGGAACCAACTGCATTCAAATTGGACATCTTTTCCGAGTGAATGCTCCTCAGTAACCTTTCTCCTAAGTTCTGAAGAACTTTTTTTAAAAGGTTCACTGCTTCATGAAATGTTAAGTGCGAAGATTTGATTTCAATTGGGTCAAAGACAATAGAAACTCTCCTTTATTTTAAAGGAGGGAAAGACCTTACTTTGTCTTAAGGTCAGCTCCTTCCCAAGCCAACACCCTCAGGCCTGCCTCAGTTTACCTGTAGTATCACCCGTAATTTCTTTGTCTCTGTTCAGGAAACTTGCCATCCCTCACCTCCCTCTGCCCCCTCCGTTTTTTGTTTCTGTCTCACTTTTGTTCTTTTTTAAAGACAACTCTACCATCCTGGGTTTCCTCACTGGCACAGGAGCTCTGCAGAGCCAAATGACACCAAATGATGTCTCCAGCTGGTGGTAATGATTGGGCTCTGGCTGAACCACAAAAACAAGGCATAGAGCTGCAAGGCAGAGCCCAGACTGCACTGTATTGGGAGCCATGCTCTCTCTGTCTCTCTCTCTCTCTCTGTCTCTCTCTCTGTCTCTCTGTCTCTCTCTCTCTCTCTCTCTCTCACACACACACACACACACACACACACAGCCTGCCACACATTTACATGCATGCACATACGCATGTACACATACAAATTTACAGACACACAGACATAGATGCTGGTTTGTGTGTGCAAAGACATATACCCATGTGTTAATAGACACAGACTCAGACATAACTTCATGCAGCAACAACCCTCCCTTTCCCCTTTAATTAACCTCTCCTTCCTTCCCAATGTGCTGGATTCACCCCACCAGTTATAGGGGCAAGTGTCTGGAGATGTAGTCCATTTCAATCCTGGAGACACAGTGAACCCGTCCAGATAAAAATGTCTGGAGAGTAGCTGATGGCAGTGGAGTGGGGGAGGAGAAGGAAGGCATGGTGTCTGCCGCATTTCCCTTAGTTGGGGCAAATAAAACACCCTCTGCCAGTGTTCCATTTCCTTGCAACCTCCTGCAGGCTATTTCATCTCATATTGTGTGAGCTCTGAGGGGGTGTCCAATTTGATGAACAATAAGTATAAAGTCATTTGCAGTGCCCTGCTGCGGTACAGTGTCCGACTGACCTGGCTAAACACTAAGCTAGTTCTGCAGAGCTGTCCCTCACTGTGGGCCTTGCATAGAGCCAGCTCCCCAGTTCCCCCAGTCCCCAACCCCATGTCACCGGGGCCCAGGCTCAAGTCCCTCAGAGGACAGCTTTTAATTGTGACTTGAGAATTTCAGAGGGAAGACCAGGATGGGCTCACCCTGCACAAGGAATTAAGAGGACTAGGCAGCAGGTGGTGGGATATCCTGGGTGGATGGGAGAAAGTATTTAGAGAAGCCCCTTCTCATAGCTTGAGTCTGGAGGCTGACTGTCCTACAGAAACCGATGACTTTTTGTTAGGAACTTCAGGGTTGCATTTAAAAACTCTGGAATATTGGAAACCCTTTTAAAAAAGCCATGCTGGATAGTGTCACCTTCATAGATCAATTGGCCCATCACCTGGTCTTAAGATAAAATCTCCCCTTCCTGGGACAGAGTTCCTAGGAGGGTCTCTGCTCTTTGAAAGGACCACTCAGCCTTCCTGGGTCACTATTCTGATTAAAAAAAAATCTCTTTTATCTTATACTTTTCAAAGCACTCTCACATCCATTAGCCCATTAATTGATTCATTCATTGTACACATTTATTGAACACACAAAGCACTTCAAATCTTTTTAGAATAAGGCAGAATCTAGATAAATATATGCATAGATATTGAGTATCCACAAAGTGAAAGTTGCTCTGTTGGGCACTGCGGGGAATAAGGAGGGTTTTATAGAGATAAAGGAAACATAGCCTGCCAAGAGAGCCCCCCTCCTCAGATCTATAAGTCAGAGGCACATCTACTCTGCCAATTTCCCAGCCATGTAAACCGAGGGCCAGAGAGGTTAAAGGACTTGCTAAGGTCACAAAATTAGAGGTAGATCCAGAATGCACCTCCTGATTCAAATCGGATATGTTCTCTGTTTATTATGCTTTCTCTCTTTTTTGCTTTCCAGAAAGTTCCAAGTTCCAATCTCCCCTTCCCTACCTCTTTTCTTGACTTCTCTGGAACAAGCTATCTCAAAGGAGAAATAGTCACATCACATATTTTTTTTTTCTGGGCTCACGTGAATGTTGCTTCAGGGACAAGAAGAAAAAAAAATTTGTCTTCTCTATTTCCTTAAGAAGGTCAGCAAGACAGAGCAGTTGTTTGCATTTCATAGGCAGCCTCTCCAAGGATGTTCATTTTCTCCAGCAGAGCCCGGTGTGGGCGAGGAGGCCAGCTGTGTGCAGCGTCTATTGTGCACGGCATTCAGGACAACAACTGCCTCGATCCCCGGCTCTCCTCACAGACGGAAGAGATAAAGGAGCATCCCTCTCTTGACCTTCCTACCAGGGAGGCTGTTGCTGAGAGAGGTTAAGGGACCTCCCAGAGTCATCCTCAGGTGGGAGCAGAAGGTTGGCATTGCTGACCTCCCATAAGCTTTTACCTGAACTTGGACTCTTGCCTGTCTTTGTTCTGAGGTAAGATGGTGTGTGTGTGCATGTGTGTGTGTGTGCGCATGTGTGTGTTTAGAGGATGTATGAGGCAAGTTCAAGGTCAAAGGCAGGAAGCATCATAGCTACTTTCTCTCTGTACATGTCATCTTGTCAAAATATTCTGAGACTCTTCAAGTCCCAGGACCCTCACTTGTGAGGGTCGCAATGTCAACCTGGCAGCAGCTTGATTAGCTATGGGAATGGGATTGGAGTTGCCTGGGCAGCTGAGTGAGGTGCTGGCCTCCCCGCCCATGCCTGCTTGCCTGTGCCCAGGGGTGGAGCCTGGCTGTCAGGAGGGCTGCTGTGGGGCAGACCTGGCACCTCAGGAGTGTCCTCTGTCACCTGCTGGCTCAGTTCTTAGAATGTCTTGGCCTTCTGTTCCTTGAAGTAGGGGGCAAGTGCTTGGTTGCAAATAAGAGGAACTGGTTCCGGGTGGAATAAATGGAAAGAAAATTTGTGGAAGGCTATCAGGATCAAGGAATGTTCAGATGGTCTGGGAGAGTCAAAGACAAGGAGGACGATTACTGATTTTTAGCAGAAGTCTGGCCAGGACATCACCCCTCTGCTACATGGGGCTGTCCTGCCTCTCCCAGCTATTCCCTATGGCGCCTGCTACTACTGGACACCATTTGCCTGTGTCCTCATCTCGAGGGCCAAGCGTCCTTGAATGCCACTCTCCCTGTCTTTTACCCACCCAGAACCAGAGGCCCACATGGGAGCAGGGGATGGGTTGGGCTCAGCCCACATACCAGGGCTGGGGCATGGTAGGTTCTGTTTTTTTTTAGGGGGGTTTGGACAGGGGGAAAAAGGTATATATTCATCAGAAGAATGCTGAAGAATCTGGCACATCTTTTGTGAGGGAATTAATCTGAGTAACAAGGCTTAATAATGTTTCTCAAATAACAGGTGTTTTCCCCTTTTTTCCTTCCAGAATATGATGGACAGATGGCACATGGAGAATGAATGGGCTTAAATTATTGCAGGAGGGTGGAGAGAAAATGTGTGGAGTTTCCTGATGGTGGTGGGTGGGCCCTGGGCCCAGGCTGAGGTGACTCTGCGGCTGGTAGACCTTCCCTGTGAAGAGCAAAGGGGATCTCCCCAGTGACTTCTTTTCCTATTGCTTCTCATTGGAGGACTGGAGGCCCCTTAACTCTAGGAGGACTGGGGCAGCATCCTCTCCTGAGATATATGGAGGAGCACAATGATGGGAGCAGATGGCAGAGGCTGAGCCTGGAGCTCTTGAACTGGGATTGTGCAAGAAGACGCTAATGGGGCCTTTTTAGCACTAAGGAATGAGACAGAAAGGAAGCCCCCGATCTAAAAAGGTGGTATTTGCTAAGTTAGAAAATCGAAGTACCACCCAGGCTGGGGGATCCCATAGGCACCCAAGAGTGCACCAAGCCACTAGGATCGAGCTCACCTGAGAGTCCCACCCTGCCCTGAATATGCAGATTTGGTGTCCTGTCCCTTTAAAGCACTCCACCCTGGAAGTGCCATGGCCCACATGGAATGGGCCCAGCCAACAACTCTCCAAGGAGCCCCAGCAATGAATGATGAGCATCTCCCCTGAAGTCATCTCCCTGCACCCGGTGTTTAAAGTGAATTCAAATGACTATCTGATAAATGAATAAACCTGTAGATGGAATCAAAAACCTTATGAACCTGAAGGAGAAATAGGAGTCCCAGGTCTGTTAAGTCTAAGTTGAATAAAGCTGATCAACTCCCTGACAATTTCTGCCAGTGGTTTTTGAAGAGGAAGAAAAGAGGTGAGCAGAGAAATCGGGCAGAGGAGGGGAAGAGAGAGTGGGGTAAGGGAGGCAGGCATGGCTCAGTCATTAAGCTGTCACCACAGTCCCCAGCATTCCTCAGCTGGACTAATAAAAAATGGATGACAATAGGAGTTCCTTGCAAGTATGGCTGCTCCTGTGTGTCTGCCCAGAGGGCACCTCTAGAGAACAAGAGATCTGCATGAAGTGGGGCCAAAGTCTCCTTTGGGGCCTTTCTGGACGACGAGCTGAGGAAGAACTGTGGCATCCTGGAATCAGCTACTGGGCCTAAATGAGCTCAGCTGCTGGGACAGGGTCCATCTGGTTGGATAGCTGGTACCGGAGGCAGGGAGATCACATTCAGGATGCGCTCAAGGGCTCTCCATTTGGCCTCCACCACTCTTTGTTATGTTGGGCAAGTTACTTCCTGCCATGGTTTTAAACATGGCCACAGAATTCTTCAACACTCGTCCTAGTGAGAGGTGGTGGTGGTGGTGGTGGTGGATCTGTGTCCTCTCCTCTTGAATCTAGGTGGCTTTGTGACTCCACTAATGCAGAATAGTGGCATTGATGCTGTCTGACTTTCCGGGCTAGGCTGGGTCAGAAAAGCTTGTGAAACTTCTGCCTGCATGTCTTGGGATACACTTGTTGGGGGAAAACAGCTCCTGTGCAGGAAATCCAGTTGCTCTGAAAGTGCCATGCTGGAGAGGTGTTCCTGTTCAAGGCCACATCCTGCTGAGCTCCCAGCCAGTGGCCAACATCAGTGGCCAGCCGTGGGAATGAACCCTGTGAGCCGCCTGGTCTCGCCCAGCCTTCAGATGACTGCAGCTCCAGCCCAGGTATGACTGCAGCAGCTAAGTCACAGCTGCCTCGTCAAACTCTCTCCACATTTTTGACTTGCAAAATTACAAACACTATAAACTTATTGTTTTAATCTGTTAATTCAGGAGTAATTTGTCAATAGCAACTAAAACACGTCCCCTCTTGGGTTTCATTATTTTTTTCGGAACCATGAAGGGTTAGACTAGATAATTTTTAAAATCATATTTTGAAAGTTATAAGTAGTAAACTGTTTTCAATTATTTTTATTGTAAAATTTATATAAAATTTGCCATCTTAAACATTTTTAAGTGTACAGTGCAGTAGTATTAAATATATTCACAATGTTGTGTAACCATCATCGTTATCCATCTCCATAACTCTTTTCATCTTGCAAAACTGAAACTCTGTACACAGTAAACAATAACTCCCCATTCCCCTTTCTCCTCCAGCCTCTGGCAACCATCATTCCACTTTCTGCCCCTATGATTTAGACCACTCTAGGTATCTTGCATTAGTGGAATCATACAATGTTTGCCTTTTGGGCCTGGTTTATTGTACTCAGGGTAGTGTTTTCATGGTTCATCCAGGTTGTAGCATGTACCAAGATTTCCTTCCTTTTTAAGACTGCATCATATTTCATTGTATGTATATACCACATTTTGCTTATCCATTCATTTGTTGATAGACACTTGTGTTTCTTACATGTTTTAGCTGTTGTGCATAATGCTGGTGTGAACATGGGTGTACAAATGGAAAGACCCTGTTTCCAACGGTGTTGAGTAGATACCCAGAAGTGGAATTGCTGGTTTGCATGTAATTTTATTTTTAATTTTTTGAGGAACTACCACACTATTTTTCACAGTGGCTGTCTCCTTTTGCATCCCTGTCACCAGTGTACAAGGATTCCAGTTCCCTACACCCTCACCAACACTTGTTATATGTATTTCTTTTACAGTAGCCATAATGAGTATGAAGAGGTATCTCATTGTTGCTTTGATTCACCTTTCTCTAATGATTAGAGATGATGGACATCTTTTCAAAACATGTTTTTTTAAAACAAGGAGTTCAAACAGCATAAAAAGATAACAGAAATTAAACAACTTTCTTCCCTACTCCTGAGTTCTTCTCACCACCGAGAAATTAAAGAAAATTAGATAAAAGAAAATTCTTTAATTTGGTAACTAACTTTAACAAATGACTTCCAAAAATGTTTGATATGATTACAACATAATTATATCTTTATAAAATTACACATAGAATTATATCATACTTGATTTTTGTAATTTCCTTTTTTCGCTTACTAATGCAGATTGAAGATATTTCCATATCAATATATATAGGTTTATTTCATTCTTAATTTCTGCATAATTCCATGGCATGGCTGGATCAACATTTACTTCTCTAGTCACCATTGATGGATATTTCAGTTGCTCGAGGTTGTTTGGTTGGTGTTTTTTGCTATTGTAATACTGCATTGACTATTATTGTGCACTTATTTATGCTTTTGTAGGTCAAATTCCTAGAAGTACAGTTTGTGGGTCAAAAAATATATGCACTTACAATTTTGATGATTGTCACCAAATTTGTCTTTTAAAGAGGTGGCACACATTGACACCTCCACGATGAGGGAGCTAGTCTCTTGCTTTCTTTATTATCTTTCAGGTTTTGTCAGTCTGCTGGAAAAAAAATAGTGCCCTGTTTTCAAGTTTTCATTTCTTTAATTGTGAAGTGGAGAATTTTTATATGCACTTTGATGATTTAAAAAAATTTTTATTTAATTATTTATTTAGAGACGGAGTCTCTCTTTGTCACCCAGGCTGGAGTGCAGTGGTGCCATCTCTGCTCACTGCAACTCTGCCTCCCAGGTTCAAGAGATTCCCTTGCCTCAGCCTCTGAGTAGCTGGGACTGCAGGTGTGTGCAAGCATGCTAAGTTTTTGCATTTTTAGTAGAGATGGGGCTTCACTGTGTTAGCCTGGATGGTCTCTATCTCCTGACCTTGTGATCTGCCTACCTTGGCCTCCCTAAGTACTGGGATTACAGGCATGAGCCACTGCGCCCGGCCCATGCTTTGATTATTTTTATACAAAATTTCAATCATATGCAAAAGTAGGGAGACTATATCATGAACTTCCATAAGCAGATCACCCCAAGTCAACAGTTATTATGGGTTTACCACTTGTCTCAGGATGGATAATTTTTAATTTCTGTTTTTCCTTGAATAGCTGATTTATATCCTTTGCCAATTCTATAGGGTTGTTCATATTTTTTTAAAAACTGGTTTGTAAGAGCTTTTCTTATCAAAAATTAACTTTTTTACCATTATATGTTACAAATGTTTTTCCTATTAAACTGTTTTGATATTATTAAAGGTCTTTTTGTATACAATTTTATTTTTTATATCAAATTTATCAGTCTTTTAAGATTTGTAGCTTTGTGTTTTCAATGATCTTCTCTATTCCAGGGATATAAAATAAAATAATAAAATACATCATCTGTATTTTCTTTCAGTATGTCATATTTTACATTAAAATCATTGATGTATTTGGATTTTATTTTTGGCATAGGGAGTGAGATAGAGATATAATTTTACTTTGTACATATGGTTAGACTACTTGCTAGCCAATAGAAATACAATGTGAGCCACGTATATAATCTAAAATTTTCTATTAGCCTCGTTAAAAAGTAAAAGTAATTATAATATATGCTATGTTATTAACCCACTATATGCAAACTGTCATGTCAACATGTTATCTAGATACAAATTATTAATGAGCTATTTTATATTTTTTTATACCAACTCTTCAAAATAGGGTGTATATTTTGGACTGGCAGCATTTCAAGTGCACAGGAGCTGCATATGGCTAGTGATTCCTGTACTAGACAGCACAGAATTAGACAATTCCCTCAAATAACACTCATCAAGTACTTCTTTTTCTCCATTGATTTGAAATGCCACCTCTATCACAGGCTAAATAAATTATGTTTTATATTTAGGCCTATTTCTGGTTTCTATTTTTTTCCATTGAGCTGTCTCTCCCTTCCCACACCAATAATGGACTATTTTAACTGTGATGGTTTTAAACTATTTTTAATACCCTGTAGAGAAGTTTATCTTATTTTTGTTTAGGTTTTTTGTGGTTCTTCCAGTTTAGTCCTTTCTCTAGATAGACATTAATATCTAATATTAGATATTATCTAATACTATAATATAGATACTACACTATACTGTGGTGTATATACTATAGTATGATATATGATACCATAATATAGATATTAATATTTATTAGAATCTATACTACCTGCTACACTAATTAGTATATATTACTATTATTATCTATATTATAGTATCATATATCATACTATAGTATCATATGTATACTATAGTGTAGATAGTAAAACAACCAACCAACCAACATAGAAGCAACTGAAATAATATTAGGCATTACTATTCAAGAATATATTAGTTCAAATAGCAAACAAGCTACATTATGGGTATTGATATGGAGATTGTGATGAATTTGAGGCTCAGGTGCTTCATAAGGGCCCTTCTACTCTAAATCTCAGTGGCTCCACTTTGCTGCCAGCAGACAGAATGTGGGAGCTGGAAACAGTCCCATCCTGTGTGACTAGTGTGGTGGGCTCGTCTGTGCTGTGTGTGCCACGCGTGTCCCCACCAACCGCATGACCTTCCGGCAGGTCGTAGCTCCCATATGCATGGTGTGAGATGTGTGTTTAGGAACTATCCAGTGGTGATAGTTCAGAAGTCCGACACTAGAATTGCTTTGGAGGCTGGCTGGGAAGAGGAACTTGGACTTCTCTCTGGGGTTAGTTGTCTTGGAAGATGAAATACTGAGGAGATGTTGGGTAGGGAAGAACAAAGGAGTGACAGGCTAAGATGGGAGGAAAAGGAGTGGGTAGGTGAGAAAAATTAGGGAGAAGGGAAGGAAAGGGGGAAGATAAAGGCAGAAAGATGGGAAAGAGGGAGGAAAGGAAGTGAGAATAGAGGTAGATGGTGCAGGGGAAGTTTTCAGTAGGACAGTAGACTGGAAGAGATGGGGTTCAGGGAGAACCCCAGGAAGGAGGAGAGCACTCTCACTGGAGAGAAAAATGCTAAGGCCCCGGAGAGCCCTTACAGGCAGGCTGGGGAGGTCTAGAGTGCCCACACGTTCTCAGTGCCGGCACCTCTTTGCAAGGCAGCCTCATGGCCATGGTGGATCAGTTGACAATAGGAAGGAGGGCTCTGATCTACAGGAGGCTGCAGTGTCCCTGAGGGACAGGGTTAATGGTATGGGGCAGCCTGAGCACAGGCCTGATTGTCAGAATCCATTGTGCCTAGGGAGCTGGGCCAGGATCCTAGAGCAAAGGCTGACAATTCCCAGCTTTTAACAATGTCGGTGGCTGGGGTATAGAGATCCTTCTTTACCCTCTAGACCTGATTGTCCTGGGTGTGAGAGAAATAAGGATGAGGGATGGTGAGGTTGTGCTAACACTGAGGAATAAGAGAGGGTGGGCTCCGCTAAGACACAGGGTCCCCAAATGTCACTCAAGGCAAGTGTCCTAGTGGTTTGAGGCACTGGGCTTCTTTCAGGAGGAGAATGGCCTTGCCCTCAAATAACCCTCTTGACTTTCTGTGTCATCTGCCTTGTTGTGATCCTCACATCAAAGCAGGGAATAAGAAAGGACAGGCAGATTATCTGCCTATGGCACCCAGGGAAACTAAGGCCCAGAGGCACAATCCCACTTGTCCAAGACCACCCAGGAGGTTGGTGGCAGGCCCTCTCCTATCCTGACTGAATGCCCTTGCCAGGTATTTTTTCTTGTCCCCGCTCTGTCTGGAGAAGCAGAAAAAGGAATGTCAGGCGTTGACTCAAGAGCCATTGGATTTTCAAGGAGTCAGAGGGTCACAGTGAGCAGGAAACAAAAGGGGGAAAAAAAACCCCACCTTCACAGCTGCCAGGATGTGCAGCCTGTCTCCCCAGACTGCTTGCTCCTCATCATAACAGCGACAAAATGCTATTTTCCTTTCAGTGGTGTGCACAGGTGCCAATCCAAATGAATATTATTCACACACTTCTGTCCAAACACTGTGAAGTCTTCAAAGGTTGATTAAACCTCTGACATTGTTGCTTTACTTCCCCTGCACTCCCCGCCAGGTGAAGACCTCCCTCCTGTGACCTCACCCCTCCTACTCCCCTGTCCTCCACACAGCCTGCCTTCCCACACAGGAATCCACGTCTGCTAGGAGAGGATATGTCCAGTCTCCTTGAGAGGGAAAAGGGGAATGGTGGGGAGCCCCGCCTGAACTTTGGTTTGCTGAGGACTCAGGGAACAGGGCACGGTGAAGTCACCTTGTGTGTGATGGGGGCCAGTGGCAGGGGCACTTAGGGGTGGGAAAAGTGAGGGATCTGACTTTGATTACCCAGCAAAAATCCATTTCCTGCTAGTAATGACTGGCTGGTGCATATTGGAAATCACAGCCTCCCTGCTCTACTCTCCCTGCATCATTAGTCCCCAGTGGAGCGATGTCTCATTGGAAATCACACCGAGTGAAATGAAGCATGATGTGAAACTCTACGGACCTGCCTTCCTTGGGTAACCTAATGGTGGCAACTTGGAGGTGCTCAACATTGGCCAGCGTCCCTTGATAAGCCAGGAGATTCAGTCATGCTGGGCCATTCTTCGGCCTTCCTTCTTATCTGTCATCAAGGCAGGCTGTGTACAAAATCTGAAAGCAGTCTGTACCACCTGCAGTGCTTCACATAGTGCCTGGTGTCCAAGCGCTCCATCGTTAAGATAGCACAGGGGCAGGACAGCATCAGAGATCAAGGGGCCCAGCGATCATGGAGTCTCTCTAGGTAGCATATGTTTGCCCCAGCATCCATTTCCCTTCCTTTTGGTAACAGCATCCCAACTTTTCTTGAAGAATCACCCCTTTTTCATTCCAGTCCAGAGATTCGGGTGGGATTCTCTGCATCCTCTGCCCCACCCTCACAGGTGGGCATGTGACCAAACACTGGCCATTCAACATTTGACCCTAGGGACTGATGCAAGATTACTATGGAAAGCCAAGTGCAACGCTGGGACTACTGATGGGAAAGAGGTGTGCTTTTCACCTGGAGCTGCTAAGCTGATTAGATGTAAGCCTAGAGTTACAGGGAACAATCTTGCCACCACACAAAGTGACCACATCTGTGGCTAATAAAGAGGAAAGAAAGTGGAGACACATGTACAATCACATGATTTACAACAAATGCTCCACCACCATTCAGGAGAGGAATTTAATTGATGGTGTGGGTTAATTGGATATTCATGCAGGAAAACAATGAACCTTGACCTCTACCTGACGTGATTCCCAAAATTAATGTATCAACGATCATAGATCTAAATGTGAAAGCCAAAATAATTAAATTTCTAGAAGAAAACAAGGGAGAACATATTCATGACTTAGGAGTTGTCTGAGTTTTCTTTAATAGGATATACATGAACATGTATACACATACAACAGTAAATACAAAATAAATGGTAGGGCTTCTTTTCATAAAAAATACACCACTATAAGAGAGATGAAGCAAGCTACAGATTAGGACAAGACATTTTAAATTTATGTAGCAGACAAAGGACTGTAATATTCTGAATATATAAAGAACTCCTAGAAATCAGTAAGCGAAAGACATAACATGCAATTTAAAAATGTTAGTGGGAGTATAAATAGTGATCACCGCTTCAGAAGACTCTTTGAAAGTTCTGCAAAGACTAAACCTGCATAGGCTCTGTTTCTCAGCAACTCTACTTCTAGGTGCCCAACAGAAATGAGTGTTTGTTGACCCAAAGACATGCTCATAGCAACTTTGCTCATAAGAGCCGAAATTGAAAACAATCTATGTGTTTATGAATAATAATGTGTGGTATGTGCATGTAATGGAATAGCACGCAGCAATGGAAAGAACAAATTTCTGAGGCATACATTGCACAATCATGGTTTTGGCTAAGCAAAGCCAGCCATATAAGAATACCACCGGGCCAGGCGCGGTGGCTCAAGCCTGTAATCCCAGCACTTTGGGAGGCCGAGGCGGGTG
Source organism: Sapajus apella (assembly GCF_009761245.1). Lineage (NCBI taxonomy): Eukaryota > Metazoa > Chordata > Mammalia > Primates > Cebidae > Sapajus > Sapajus apella. The sequence goes on from NW_022436956.1 coordinate 19,068,472, forward strand.
GATCACGAGGTCAAGAGATCAAGACCATCCTGGTCAACACGGTGAAACCCCACCTTTACTAAAAATACAAAAAATTAGCTGGGCATGGTGGCACGTGCCTGTAATCTCAGCTACTCAGGAGGCTGAGGCAGGAGAATTGCCTGAACCCAGGAGGCGGAGGTTGCGGTGAGCCGAGATCGCGCCATTGCACTCCAGCCTGGGGAACAAGAGCGAAACTCCCTGTCAAAAAAAAAAAAAAAAAAAGAATACCACCTTATGATTCCATGTGTATGAAAATCAGGAATTGGAAAGACTAAACAATGGCGACAGGACTCGGGATAGTAGCTACCCCCTTAAGGGGCTGTTTTCTACAGTGAGGCAAAGAGAAACCTTATGGGGTGTTGGAAATTCAGTAGCTTGATCTGGGTAGTGATTTTTTGTGTAGATACTAGTTGAAATGTACACTTAAGATCTGCACATTTTACGTAAGTTATGCCCCAATTTTTAAAAATGACAGTGAAGAGAGGGAAGTGATTGATCTTGAGAATATATCATCTGAGCACCTGGATCCAGCCATACCTGAAGACAAACAGTTCTGGACTCCTTAAGAGCCAATTAGTTCACCTTTTTTTTGTGTGTGAGTCAGCTTGTGCTGGGTTTTCTTTCACTTTCTGGTAAGATTGTCCTCAAAACTACTATCTCCCTGCTTCTAGGCCAGTTTTCCTCCTTCAATCTGAGCAGGTGGAAGAAGTTCTATACTTAATAGAACTAAAGGGAAGCAAGTTTCTCAGTCTGTTTCTGGTCCTACCAGCATAGGCCATCAGGCAGAAATCCAACATCTTTGTTTCTTAGTTTTCTCATTTGTAAAATGAAGCTGATAGTAGCAACCTCCTCATACAATTGGTCAGTTCCCTTATGGAGCCTCAGATACCTTCTATCATAGTCTCTAGTCCTCATTTGATTACTGTTTGTGTTATGACTGCCATGGGGACAAGGATTGTGTCTGTTTTTTTTACCACCATATCTCTAGTGTCAAGGCCACCAGCAGGGTATGTAGAGTCCTGGGCACAATTTCCTCCCCCTCAACCCCATGTAGCCTCTGTCTAACTAAGCACTGAGTCAGGAGGCCAGCACCATCCTAGTGGCCATATTTCATGGGACCCCATGGAAAAAATACTGTCACAGTCAGAGGGAGCAATGTGCTTACTAGTCCAATCTCCCAGAATTGCTTCAGAGCATCTGGTGAGCCGTGTGTGTGTGTGTGTGTGTGTGTGTGTGTGTGAGAGAGAGAGAGAGAGAGAGTGTGTGTGCGTGTCTGGGGTGGAGTGGGGAGGAACAGGAACAGGGCTCACGTAGGTCTCAGGAGTCCCTACCTGGTCAGCATTGGCAGCATCAGCAGGTACCAGGCACCAGAGAAGGGCCTGGAAAATTTCCAGGAATGTGCTTCAAAGCATGAAGCCCTGGGGTGAGGGTCCCTGTCACCCAAGTCTAAGGCTAAGACTGCCCGCCCTGTGTAACGTCTGGCACCTCAGAAGTGCTCCATTCATGTCTGTTTGAAGGAATGGGTAAATGAAAGTTTTCGCCAGGATTATATAACACGTGGTAAGTGGTGAATGATGTTGGGTAGTTGTATTATTATTCCTGAGAGGCAGGAACCCTCCTTGCTCCCATGCCCCCCAGAGCAAAGGAGTCGGGCAGCAGGGTCTTGTGACTGTGGCTTGAGTGCGTCAGCATCTCACAGGGTCAGGTTTGGGAAAAGTCCCCATTGTGGCCCTGTCACAGAGGACAGATTCCCAAGGAGGAACAAAGGGGCCTGAAAATCAGGCCAGGGAGAAAAAGACCATTTTGGGGTTATTTAGCGCTTATTAATTGGTCACCTCGTTAGCAGCCTATCTGCAGCCTGACTCCAGCAAGTGAGTGGGTGAAAGGGAGGGGCCACCCTGACCAAGACTGGCCTCACAGATTCAATAATAAGGACAGAGCAATTACCGGAACTTCTAGAGCCAATTCCCATTAGGAGCACGCCAGGCCGGGCTTTGTCCTACGGAGAAGAGGAAAAGGTCAGTGTGCTCTGTAGGAGGAGAAAAAAAGAGCCCTTCACAGGGAAAGAGCCTGCCCGAGGGAGGGAGACAAAGAAAAGGAGGGCTCTGTGGAGGTGAAAAACTAAAGAAAGAATGACATTTGGAAGTTCCTCAGAATGAGGAGAGGAGAATAATAAAATAAAAATTACAAGGGAGAGGTCACCAGTGAGCAAACCAGGAGAGGCCAAGGGAAAGAGCACTGGAGATCACTACTGCCCTGGAAAGCAGCTGGTGGAGGTGCCCTGGGAGGGGCTCATAACCAAGCCAATCACAACCCGCTTGGCCTCAGTTTCTCCATTTGTAAATTGAGAGACCATCTAGATGGATACCCACTGGGCCTCTGGTCCTGTGCTGTGCAGGTGTGTGGAGGAGAGGAAGGTGAGGCTCAAAGGCACTACTAGGAATGCTAATTTCCTCCAGCCCCTCTGACATGGTCTGGGGCATAAATAGTGCTGCTTCCCAAATGTTCCCTCACGTATCCCAGCCCCTCACACTAAAGTGGAGCTATAGGACTAGGTCTGGTCCATGAGCAGCTCATGTCATTTCTAGGCCGAAGCATAGGAGAGCCAACAAATGGCTTTCCAGCTGTCTCCTCTCTGCCATAGCAAACTCCAAAGTCTGGGTCCCTGAGTGACCAAGTGGAGCAGAGGCCTCCACTGACCTATATGGGACAGTTATCATTAATGGAAATAGGCCTTTGCTGTTTGTAAGACAGTGAGATTTGGGCTTGTTCTGAAGAGAAATAGGTAAGGGTCATGAGCCACCCTATTTGCAGAGGACGAGGGGCTGCAGCATGGACTTGATGAGCAGAGGTCAAAGGCTGGAACATGTGTCCGAAACAAGCATGGCCTCCCTAGATCCTGGTTGTCTATGCGGTTACTGGGTGTCCCTCTGCCTCCCGGACATCTGCCTATACTTGTTGGACAAACCCCCATTCACTGAGATGAAAGGATGTTTCTATCCTTGATTGAATGGAAACTGAGGAACTGAAAGAGATACAGCCATCTTTGTGAGATCTGCTTGTGGATCAGCCTTCTGGGCATGAGCCCCATGAGATGGGAAAAGAGCAGACTTTTTCCAAATCCAGGCATAAGTCACAGCTAATAATCTTTCTTTTATAGTGTGTGGTATGCTTGACCAGAGCTAAACCTGAAGGGGATAAATGGAAGTTATAAAACCAGCGTTCTCCCTTCCTCAGTGCTACAGAATGTCGTGGGCTGGAGGTCCTTGATTGGGTGCAATGATTTTCTCTGCAGATCTTGGCCAGTCCAGGAAGCCCAAGTGCAAGATCAGGCTTCCATGTACTCACCCTCCCCTTCCCTGGGATGAAGCAAGACATCAAAAACAATAAACTCAGGGTCTGTCCAGACAGGCATTGGCTTTAGTCTATGGCAGGAGGGAGTTTCTCCTACCTCCCCTCTGACTTTGTTTCACAAGCCATTTGTCATTGCTTCCCAAGGGACCATGAATGGGAGTGAGTGGGTGTGGGGATGGAAAGGCATTTCTGCAGGACAACAGGAGGAGTGAGTGCAGCATGGAGCCCAGCACACTTTCTTCTTCACCCTAGCCTTCCTGCTGGCATCACCATATCCCTCCCTCTGCTTCCATCCCAAACAGCTAAGTCTGCTCCTGGGCTCTGACCACTGATCTAAGATCCTTTGGTTCTTTTTTGCCTCACTTCCCTCCGCCCTCATCACCCACAGCAGTGGGTATTCATTATTTAAATAACCCATGCCTCTGAAGTCTTATTTATCCAACATCTTTCTACAGCATATGTCAAAATTTACAGTAAGTGCATTCATCCCATAATAAACATTTGGCTTTGCTGGTCTACCGGTGGCAGGGCTAATTAGGGAGAGGAATTCCCTTGTTATCTGAAGGGAGGTCAGATACAGCAATTAGCATCATTGCACAGCTTTAATTGTGACTTGGAGGCTAGGCCCTTTGGTGCCAGGTGGGGTGGAGAAGTTGGTGGGGAGGAAAGGGGAGCCTTCCCCAGCAAGTTCTGGGAAGCCACAGCCATCCTATGATAGGCAGCCCAACTAGTTGGTTTCCTGGACTCCTAAGCCTCTGTATGCAATTTGAGCTCCCTGCTGGCCTTTCATCTTCCAAGCAGGGCCCAATTCTGAGAATATTCTCTGACCGACCTCTATCTCCCCAGCCATCTTTGTGAGCATTCAAGAGGATGCTTCCACTTGAAAATCCTGTCATTGCCTTAAACTCAGAATATCCAAACTGAATGGACACATCCAAGAATTAGCACCGTAGAATTTGAGAAGAAGCTTAGAGAGTACCAGGCTCATTGTTCACCCCTTCTTCTGGATGTCTCCAGATCAGGCAATTGTTCAGCTTTGGTGGGTCACTCTCCGGATCCCTTCCTCTGAGGAGGGAAGAGATGAGTGCTCTGGTTTGGGTTGGGATTCTCTAGGAGCAAAGGCTGGCCATGGGCCTGGCTAGGCTGATTGCTGGATACTGCATGTGCCATCCCTGGACAATGCAAACTTGAAGGCAGGGAGGTCCAAGAGGCAGGTGCAAGGAAATATATGTAGAGAGCCAGGCCAAGATCTAAAGCAGAAGGGGATGAGATGGGGGAGGCAGGAGCAATGGGAGTCAAGAAGACTGCCATTCAGGGCCCCCCAAAGTTACCCTTAGCTTCAGTAATTCACTAGAGGGAATTGTGGAATTTAGCAAAACGGTTAGACTCACAGCTACAGTTTATTAGCGAAAGGATACAGGTGAAAGTCAGCAATGGAAAAAGGTGCAGAGGCATAGTCCAGGAGAGTCCCAGGTGTGGGTTTCCATTGTCCTCTCTCAGTAGAATCAGCAGACAGCTCCCAATTCCCTCAGAAATGATGTTGGCAACAGACACAAAGCATTGCCAACCAGGGAAGCTCACCTGAGCCTTGGTGTCTAGTTTGTATCAGGGGTTGCTAATGCAGGCATGGAACACCTGCACAACTTACCTCAGTCTCCTGCCCCTCTAGAGGTCAATCTGAGGCTGAGACCAAGGACCTCAGATAAAAACAAAGCTGCTCTTACTGGGCAGATATTCCAAGGACGGAGAGGCTAATTTTCAGGAGCTGGGCAAGGGCCGAACTTCTCTGTGCAAGGTGAATCCCTACTCTCCCCCGGGAAGCTATCAGAAGAGGAGGTAAGGCCTTGTTGGAAGAGCAGGCTCCAGATGGCACAGAGGTCTAGGCCTGTCCCCAAGGCAGCCCCCTGCCTCTCCATTCCCCTTGCCTTAGAGATGGGTCAAAGAGACACCAGCATCAAGTCCAGAGGAGTGCTTTTCCGCCTGGAGATGGGCTGGTCTCTGAAGAGGACATCTGAGGTAGGAGGCTGGTTTACAATGTGAGAGTGACACAACACCGGGGTGAGGAGTGAGGGCACAGAGCCATCAGATGTGCACTCCCAGGGTCTGAACTTTGTTGCTGAGGGGCAGCAGTTATGGTGAGGTCCTGGAATCAGGTGAGGTTTAAAGCTTGTGGTTTGCACATACCAGCTTTGTCGCTTGGGCAGATTACACAACCACCTTGAGACTCATTTTTTCCACTTGTAAAATGGGGATGGTAATAGATCCTGCGTAACCAGGCTGCAGTGAGGGTCGCATGAGATGAACATGAGATAAATGGTAGCTACCTGTACAGTCCCCATTAACACCTTTCCACGAAGCCAAGTGCTTGTTGAGATGCTCTTGGCCTCCGTAGAGTTCTTTCTCATACTGAGATGAAACCTACTTTTATACGACTTTCTGTTACACTGTTCTGGCTCTTCTTCCTGATCTTCCAGATTTTCCATTTCTGTCAGTGGTATCATCATGTTTTCTCTAGGACCACTAATTATTCATTCATTCATTTATTCCTTCACTCATTCATTCAATACATGTTTATTGATATTTTTGTCTATGGATATTGATATTGTGCTCAATGCTGGGTATAGAAGAGAAAATAAAATATTCCTAACTCTCGAAGGACTCTTGGTTAACTGAGACAGCAAACAACTGCATAAAATAAGCACTTAAAATGTTTTGGCTGGCAAATGCAGTGAGTACTTGGGGCATAAAGGAAGCAGTGATCTGTTTTATCTGCTCCTTACCCTCCCTAAGGCACCTTCACACTTGCCTTTATTCCCCCCTTGAGATAACTTCCAAATTCTCTCTTTTATTTTTATTCTTGTTGCTATGGGTTCAAGAATTGTAAATAAATTGATTCTCAGGTTGGAACTCACAATAACTGCTAGTGATATCCTAGAGGATTCCAAGGCTGCGTTTTGGCCAGTGAGACCAGATAAGACGGTCTATCAGAAAAGGATTACAAAGCTGTGATCATGGAGGAATTCATTCTGGTGTACTCTAGCATTGTAGGATGACTGTAGTTAACAATAATACATAGTTCCAAATAGCTTGAAGGAGGTTATTAAATGATTCCGACACAAATAAATGCTAAATGCCTGAGATGATGGGTATGCTAACTATCCTGATCTGATCACTATATATCATGTGTATTAAAACACTGCTGTGTACCCCATGAATACGTACAATTATTTGTCAATTAAAAAAATAAAGTAAACGAAAGCTGTTATCATGATACAATTCAGCCTTCTACCATTTGTGCATACTCAAGGCTCAGATTAGGCAGACACCCTGGCTATGTGCAAGCCCCCTAAGTGCTACCCACTTGGATGCCCCCACTCCCTGTCAAGCACTACCCCCGCCCCATGACTCACCACCTCAGCTCAAGCATGCCCCATGACTCACGATGGTCTCTCCCTTCCTGGAATAATGCCCATTGCAGGACTCGCTGCCTCATGTCTGCTGTGATGTCTTCAATATGGATAATATTGTCCTTGGGTGGGAATTACCCATTTTATATCATTGGTGTCTCATTCGTCCGTCCCCAACCCCAGCCTAGCATAGGTCTGGGCTCCTGATGGGTGCTGACTGCTTGATAGACAGCTATTCCAGGTGATTACAGAGGGCCTCTGGCTCCACGACACTTTCCATGTTGGAGATGCCTTGGCTATGTTGCCTCCAGATAAGGCACTTGCCCTAGTATCTCTGAAGGGACAATGTGATGTTAAGAAGCAAAAGCCTCTTCTCCAGCTCTCTGTTGCTTGTACTCAGCCTTTTGCTGCAGCAGCATCTCTCTGCTACTTTCATCCACACAACCCAAGACAGAATGCCCAAATGAACCTGGGAGCACTCCTAGCCTGCATGGTGCTCACTCTGTCAAAGTTGTCTTCACAGAGATGACACTCAGAAAGGAGTGGGGAGGGACGTTTGGGGGCTCCTGCAAGGAGACGGGAACTCCACGGAGAAGCCAATATTTCACATATGTGACCTTCTATAATGCAAGCATAGGAGGATGGGAAGATTTCCTGGGACAGGGAGGTGCAGCCCATGGGGAGCTAATCCTGGTGAGAGGGGCTGTGGTGCTCCTCTCTTTATGAAAGCGGGAAGGGATGAACATGACTGGGAGGGCCTCACTATTAAAATCTGAAACTAAGATGCTCAGAACAGTGACAAAGTGAATCCAAAAGTCTGGAAGTTATCCTTCAGCAAATGTTTACTAAGCAGGATTCAAGAAGGCATAAGAGAAGTGCTGTTCAAAGTCATCCATACATCTGCCTATCATCCATTTCTTCAATAACATGTTCTGCATAGCTACCATGAGCCAAGAATGGCATTAGGGACCAGGGCCACAAAGAGAAATACCATATAGTCCTTGTTGTGGAGGCTGGGGGCCGGGGGGGGGGTGTCCATCAGGGATTCTAAAGCACAGGAGACAAGGCAGGAGAGGAAGGAATGAACTTGGAGAGATCAGCTGGAAGCAGGCAACCAGGTGTTTGGAACAACAAGCTGGAGAATGTGGTCTTTGTGGCATCTGGGGAGGCCCTGAGGGCATTTAAGCAAGGGAAGGAAGGGTATGTTTAGAAAGGCTGTGGTGGTAGCAGCGCCGTGGTCAGCTTGCCAGGGAGCAGGCCGAAGTCAGGAAAGTCAACAAGAATAGAGGAGGAATCCAAAAGACTTTTGCGGTGAGAATTTATTTGAGAAATATATGCAAAGCTCTCCATGAGAAACTGTGAGAACTGAAGGAAACCACTCGGTTGCAGCATGATATGGAAGCAAGACAAACTAGCAAGGAGGAATTGTGACCCCAAATGCCAGATGGGATGAGGAGAAAATACACTCACCTACTGTGAAAATTCGCTTATATTGGAAGGCAGTAGAGAAATGTGGTAACACCAGCTCTGGGGTCAGACAGAAAAAATTTGACAGTAGTTGTGCAGATTTGACACACGAGTTGACCTCTCTAAGACTCAGTGTCCTCATCTTTAAAGTGGGCTCAAACTGTTTTAAGGATGAAATGAAGTCCTGTGTGTAACACTTAGCCTAATGCCTAGACGGAAGCAAGTTCTCAATAAAAGTCAGTTGTATTTATTGTTAGGAATTAGTTCAAACAACAACATTTATTGTCATGGAGCGTCCTTTTTCTCAAAAGGCTGGAGAGGGAAAAGGGGCATATAGGGCACTGTAAACAGCCTGGCTAATTGTGGGTTAGCCTGCCTAGCAGTCGTAAGAAAGTATTCCTATTTAGGAGCTGAGCACCGCTAAATGTGGAAGCAACTCCTGAAGAATTAAAATACAACTGTGGAGCCCGACCGAGGTGCCTTTGCTTTGTGCTGCAGATTTTTCTCCGTTGAGTTCTCTGAGAGAAGTGAAGCATCTCCTGGCACACCAGGGGAATGCCGCAGCACAGGAGGAGTGAAACTTCGATACTGTAACCAGGCTGGTGCTCTAATACCAGCTTTGCACCTTAGTGACAGCCTGAAGCACTTTAGTTAGAGTCCCAAGTTAGACTCTAGTTAGCTGTCTCATCCCTCCTCTCTCTCACATGGTGGCTGTCTTTATTGAGGGGCAAAAAGAAATTCTCCTAAGAAATACAAACCTCTTCTGGGGTTACCTTCTAAAGAGCATCCAGAAGTGGGTGAGCTGCTTACAGCCTGCCCTTGGGACTTTTTCTTCACTCAGTTGGCTCCTCCTCCTTCAAGAATTTTTGGTGACAGGTTGAGAGAACTCAAGGCTCCAGGTTTACCCACCACAACTTTGTAACCTCACTTTTGCCGTAACCATCTCCTTATACCTCCACTATGAAATGACCAGGACTCTATGCATTTTTCTCCTCTCATTCCTCCGCTTTTTCCTTCAACATAATCTCTCTTTATTGAGAACTTACTGTATGTTAGAAACTATGCTATATACCCATACTATATCTCATTTAATTCTTGCATATCCCTGTGAGGGAAACAGTCTTGTGAATCCCATTTTATATATGAGAAAATCAAGGCATAGAGAAGTTAAGCAAATTTTCTGAGGTCATCTAGCAAAAAATTGGCAGAGTCAAGATTCAGGCTGAAGTCTTTTTGATGCCCAAACATACATAGTTTACCTCTAAAAGTGTGGCTCATGGATGCCTGCAGTTCCCTAGGTCCTTTGCAGGGTTCTGTGAGATCAAAACCGTTTTCATGATGCTCTTTGCCTTTTTCGCTGTGTTAACATTTACACTGATGGCGCACCATCAACAGTGGGTAAAAATGCAGGCTGCTTAGCCCAAATCAAGGGCATGGCACCAAACTGTAACACGGAACATTATATTCTTTACTAGAATGCACTTGCAGAATAAAAAGAAAATCACTTTTACTCAAGAATGTCCTGATGTGGCAGTAAAAATATCAATTTTTCTAAATCTTGACCCTTGAGTATATGCCTATTTAATATTCTGTGTAATAAAATGAGAAGTATGCAAAAACAATTTGTGCTAAATATGTTTGTCTTGAGGAAAAGCACATGTGGATTTGAGTTGCAAGCTGAACTAGCCACTTTCTTAATAAAACACCCGTATACTTGAAAGAATGAGTGACAGACAATTTATGACTAACCAGACTTGAGTATTTGGAACATATTTTCTTACAGATGAACAAAGTGAAACTGTCACTTCAAGGAAAATGACTGACGTATTTGTTGCCATCGATGAGATTGAACTTTTTAAGCATATTAGAATTTGAGAAAATTTGTATTCATATTGTATCAGTCATGGTCTAGTCAGGAGAGAAAAACCACCTCACATTTAAATAGGGATGATTTAACTTAAAGAATGAACTATGTGCAAGAATAAAAGAGAATTCTAAAGAATACCCCAAGACTAAGGGAGAGTTCCAATGAAGGAAGAAACTTGGGTGGGATTCAGACTTCACTGGAGCTGGTATCATGGTAGTTGGAGTTGGTATCCTGTCCACTGCCTGTCAGGAAGCTACTCTGGGCCAGAGCCTACCCACAGCCACTGGGCCAAGCCTGACAGATAGGAAACTGCTTGTGATGGTCAATGGAACTTGTTGGAAGCTGTCATGGAGGCTGGTGAACATGCTGGGAAGGCCAGCTGTGGCTCACACAGGGTTCAACCTCTTAGGACCACAGAAGCCCCTCTCTGTGGTCCTAAGAGGTTGTTCCAAGGTGCACTGATGCATGACCTTTCCATAAAGCCACTCTCCATCATGCCAAGGGAAGCTGCTAATAGGGAGATGCCAGCTCCAATGAACGTGACATCATTTAGTATCCCATGCACTGCTGGCTACCATGCACCAAGAAGCAAGCCAAGAAGATCACTGGAACCAGGAGGAAAAGCACTTTCCTTCTCCAGTGTCCTTCCAGTGCTGTCTACTGACAAAAGTTCCAACTGGCCAGTAAGAAACATTCCAGTATCACAAACAGGAATGAAGGTAGTTTTGGAGGTGAGCAGCAATAATTTGATGACTGGCATGGTCCATCCTTTTGGTTACACAGCTTCTGCACACACTTGAACTTCCGTGTGACATTGAAACAATTGTCTTTCTACCTAAGGAGTTGTAGCTATCCTCTGAACTAGTAAAGTTCTCATCCTTTTCCTAAATAGACATTTAGTCTCAAAAGGTATCACATCCATTGCTGGGTATGGTAGCATTTTCTTACATTTAGCCATGCACTACTGAATAACACCTAAACAGAACATTACAAAGTTAATCTCCAACAACTTGTGTGTAAAATGATGATGAGGGTTCATCCTCAGCAGCCTGGCACCTGTTCCTAGGTCGTTTCCCGTGGCATCCCAGAGGAAGGGTTTCCAGGGACTTCTGCCTGGTGTAGCATTTCTTTGTGGGCAGCCTTACGGGACGCACCTCCCTGGGGAGTTCCATAGGTTCCCAGCTGGCTTACCAGTAAGCTCAACGACATTCCTGAAGAAGGCTTCCCTGCGAGTTTCATTAGTGCCCCAGCAGGGACTTCCTGTTTCCCAGTTCCTGTTTCCCAGCCTCAGCCCATTGACTATGGTCCAGCTTGGGTCCAGGCAACACAGAGAATTCTCTGCCTTCCAGCAGGCTGTAACCGCACCTTCTCCAGTGAGGTCTGAATCCCAGTGGCCCTTGCACTGGGAACTTCCAAATAGTTAAAGATTTTCTGACGTGATCTGAGGTGATTTGAACAAATGTAGATTTCCAATATTACATCATGAAATGTATCAACATTTGCAAGATCTCTATAACTCAGTGAACCAATGTTTCCAGATGATCAATCCATGATGCAAAAATTCCATTTGAAGTGTAAGATAGATCAATGGATTTTAATGTAACATTGTATGAAAAGCTTTCTCATTCCAAGCTTCAACTAACTTTTAAGAAAGCACCATTTTTTGAGTTTTGATGTAATTTTCATAAATATCCACAATTATCAGAAAAGATTATTAAGATATTCTTCCCCTTTCCAAATACATATCTGTGTGATGCTATATTTTTTTCATATGCTTCAACAAAACAGCCTATCGCAACAGGGTGTGTCCAGAAGCAGAGACCCAAAACCAGCTGGTTTCTGTTAAGGCAGACATTAAAGAGATTTGTGTATATAAAACAAGGCCACTGTTCTCACCAATTTTGTTTTGGAAAATTAAAAAACTATTGTATATATTCACATATAATAAATTTGTTCTTTTTAAATGAATTAATAAATATTTTATAATTTTCTGTGTGATCTTGGCTCACTGCAACCTCTGTCTCCAGGGCTCAAGTGATTCTCCTGCCTCAACCTCCTGAGTAGCTGGGATTACGGGTGCCTACCACCACACCCAGCAAATTTTTGTATTTTTACTAGAGACAGGGTTTCACCATATTGCACAAGCTGGTCTCGAACTCCTGGCCTCAAGTGATCCACTAGCTTTGGCCTCCCAAAGTACTGGGATTACAGGGGTAAGCCATCATACCCAGGCAATTTTCTCAGTTTTAATATCTAGTACGGTAAGTATCAATAGGCATAACCTACATGAACATGAGGTCTTGGGGCCCCAATGAGAAGTTCTGAGACTAAGAGTCCTGGGAGCTGCTGCTGTAGACTCGAGTAACCTTCCTTGCAAAAGTGAGGCCTGTGAGCTTCAATGTGGATAGCAGCTAAGGGCTGTGGCACATCAGCCACAGGGGTACCTCTGCATCTGGGGCTTGAAAGTTCATAGATATTTGCATCCAGATGCCTAGAGAATCTTCAACTCCCACCTCATTTTTACAGCACTGCACTTGCTTGCTGGCCGTTGGCCTTTGTTGATGCCTGCCTGAGCCTTTGCTGAGTGTTGGTGATGACAAGTGTCTGCTGTTTTGAAGAAGACAGGACTGAGAGAGAGATGTTGATGACTTTGTAAGAAGGGGCTTTGGTCAAATTTGGGGAGTCATTCTAAGGACACCTTACGTGAGCACCAGGACAAGCTGCTGCTCTGGGGTGGATTTCTCCCCCTCACCACTCTGGGCTGCCCATCTATTCTGCTCTCCCTTCTCTCTTAAATCATTCAGTTTAAGATTTAAAGGTTTTCGCTTTCCCCTGGTGGAGTGGACTGTCTCTGTATCTTGTCTGATTTGTTCATGCTGGACTTTGGGGGAGGAGGCACAAGTAAAATGAATAAAGACTGGTCACACAGGGCTTTCAGCGAGGTGCTCACTGCCATGAGAGGCCAGGAGCTTCCAAGAAGAGTTAATAAGTCTGAGAGTGAACTCTCTGAATTGGAAATAGAGTACAGTGGCAGGCCGGCTCATCTTTGTTAGTTATATCCAGGGGCAGAAGTGGCCCTTGGGAGGGTGCTTTGTGACTTAGGTACAACAGTTTGAAACATGCCTTGTTGAGCAGTGTTGGAGATGCCCACGGTCTGGCTCTCAGGATGGAGAAGACATAATGGAATCACTGAAATCCCCCAAGATTGTGCAGACCAGGCAGATCAGGGTCTTTTCTACTCATCTCAGGCTCTTTAAGGACCAGAACTACCTGAAAGAGGAGGTATAGTGAAATCTGCAAGAGGGTGTCCTACTCAAATCATAAGGAGGAAGCAGTTTCCTGCACCCATACATTATCCAACAACAGATGCCCTTCAGTGTCTGGTGGGATATGTCACTAAGAGGAGCCCTACTCTATACTTTCTGTCCCAGATCCCAAGTTGCTTTTGTGCTCTGCTTCTGACCCCCAGGGGAGGCTTTAGGCTGACCAGCTCAGCAGAGATATGAACAGAAGAGGGAAGCCTCCTCAGTCACCTTTGAGATAAAAAGAAAAAAATAAATAAATAAAAGAGAGGGAGAGAAAGAGAGAGAAAAGGAAAAAAATCAAAGACTAATCCTAAAAATTCTCCTTTAATCTTAGAGCTTCCAGACCTAGTTTCTCTTTCATCTAGGACTTCGAAGTTATCTGGTTATTTTATGGGTAGTGAAACCACAAGGCGAAGAGAGGGTGGTGGTGGGGAGATTAAATTAATGAGCAGGTAAGCAGGTTTATTATTTCGTCTGATCCTTTCTTCCTTCCTGCTAATTTCTCTGAGCCAATTTGGGAGGCAGAGCCTATCATGTTAACTCAGAGACAGAGTATTGTATCCATGTTCTTTCTGAAGCCATTTATCTGAAGGATATTAAAGATCCAATTTACATAGATATTATAGCATTATGAGGAGGGTGTGTGCACGTGCGCAAATGAGAGCAAGAGAGAGTGCTGGGTATCCATCCAAGTGGGCCTGTGTTTGTGTACATGCTCAACCTGCAATGAGTGCCATCTCTCATGAGGCTCTCAAAGAAGTTTGCAATCACTCAGCACGTTAGTTCAAGGAGTCACTGGGCCTTGACAGAAATCAGGCTCCAGGCAACAGCGGAAATGTTTATTAAATTTGTGCTTCAAACCTCAGGCTCCTGCATTTCCTTATCATAGCTCCTAGGTTCACAGTAGAGGAAATAGGGGCCTCTTGAGCTTGATATCTGCTTAATTAAATGCCTGATCATGTTGCCCCAGCCCATGCTTGTGCCTCCGTAATGAGGCACAGGGTAAGACATGCAGAGAAGAGGTCAGATTCCCAGGTTAACCCTCCGTTCCCGGGTTAACCCAATGCAGTGCACAGAGAACCCTTGATTCCCCACAAGGAAACTCGGTGACCTGGGACATTCTATGTAATCTGGTAGCTGGGGCTGTCATTTTAGTCACTCATGAAACATAGATAAAAACTACCTATTCTGCTTATGATTCTGCTTTATTATAAGCATGGAATGAAAAGATATGTATAATAGCACTCTACACAGAATTTAGCAGGAATGAGAGGATATGAAGCAACCATAGTGGTTTGTGGTGAAGATTCTTTCAGCAACAGCCAGTGTCCCTTTGCTGATGCCAGGCTCACCAAAGAGCCTTCCGATAGATAATTTGGCCCCCTAGGCAGACTTTCTCACCAGCCCATGTCAGTGCCTAGTGCCAGTGGTCCTATAAGGAAGGGATACTGCCATTGTGAATGACTGTGCTGGCACTTACCTCCAATGCTTCCATTCATTTATTGTGTATTAGTCTGTTTTCATGCTGCTAATAAAGACATACCTGAGACTAGGTAATTTATAAAGGAAAGAAGTTTAATTGATTCACAGTTGCACATGGCTGGGGAAGCTTCACAATCATGGTGGAAGATGCATGATGAGCAAAGTCACATCTTACATGGCAGGAGGCAAGAGAGCATGTGCAGGGGAATTCCCATTTATAAAACCATCAGATCTCATGAGACTTATTCACTACCGTGAGAACAGCATGGGGGGAGCTGCCCCATAATTCAATTATCTCCACCTGGCCCTGCCCTTGATACATGGGAATTATTACAATTCAAGGTGGGATTTTGGTGGGAGACACAGCCGAACCACATCACATTAGTTCTTCCATTATTTGGCTGCCATTCATTGATGGTTTGGTACAACTGTTCATAGCCTTGACTTGACTTTAGATCACCTGTAAAGTTGTAACCCTTATGCTTGGGCCTGTTCCCAGACCAATTAATTCAGAGGCTCTGAGAGTGGCTCCCAGCCACTGATATATTAGTAAAGCATTCTAGGCTGTTCTAATGAGCAGACAGGGTTAAAATCATTGACCTGGTATATGCCCTACATTGTGCTTGTCCCAGAAGACACACGGATGAATAAGATGCTCTTAGCTCAGTACAAACCATCCCCCTAGTGCTGATCAACCTTGGGAACATGGGTCGATTATATTAATATTTCTGATTTTCCAAAATTGAGGATCAGGATGAGACCTAAACTTTCTGATGACCCCTCTAGATGATCTTCTCCTAGCCTTTACTCCACCGGCCTGACCCCTGCTCTTCAGAATGATAGGCACTGCCCAAGTCACCAGTATCACTGAGATCACCTTGGCCTCCCAGTCTGGCCTGTCTCCTGGTCCGGGCATGTCCCAGGTCACTGCCTGCAACACAGTTGATGAAATTGGTTTGGTAATGGTTGGTCTGTTCTCCGCCCAGGTTCTGGGTCAGGTCCTCCTGGAATCCGTGAGAAGACAATACTCTCAACAGCTATCTGCCTCATATTTCTTTCCTCCAGTTGCTGCCAGAAGACTGACTCTTTTCTTCCCTCTTGAAGGCTGGACTCTCATTTGACCTGCAGAGTTTATAGGTTGTTTCTGAAACAACTGAGCTCATTTGAAAAGCTGAAAAGATGGCTATGCTTCTGTAGCTGGATCCAGGTGAAGTGATGAGCCGTGTCCTCTTCAGAATTTTATTATTTGGTCAGGTGACACCTCCTTCAGGTGGTAATCTTTCAAAGGAGGCCATTTTCCCACATGATGCCTTTGTCCTGAAGTCTTCCATGCCTCAGTTATGTTTGCTTCCCCTGTCCCAGCAGTCCCGCCCTGAGCAGCTTGCACCCTGCATTCTTAGTTCTGTGCCTGTCACAAGTCAGAGAAGTGGGAGTAGCTTAGGTCAAGGAACAGGCTTACGGCTGAGATTAAAGTCATGCTTCCCAATCAATTGTTTCTTCCTCGACTCCCTCTTCAGAGCTGGCTGCTACAATCGGATGAGATTGTGATGTTTTATCATTCATGTCTGTTAAGGATCTGTTTCTTTCTGCAATCAAAACTTTGTTCCCGTCTTCTCAGTGACTTAAAATACTGTCCTTGAACCGAGAGGGGCCCTTGTGCATTAACACACTGGCAACTTCAAAGCTATGCATGTGTTGCCACAGAGGGTCCCAGGGGAGTGTCAGTAAGAGACGTGTGTTTGCTGTAGTACAAAGAGAAGCCTCGCTTCTTGATGGAGTTGATCTGAGGGGTGGGGGTGCCGGAGGGGTTTGTTGTTTGTCTCCAAAGGAAGAGAGGACTAGGGGAGGAGAGGTCTAAACTCCAGGAGAAGCTGCTGGCTATTGCAGCCTCCTTCCCAAAGAGGTTCACGGTCTCCTACTGGGGTGGGGGTGAGGATGATGCCAAGACCCCTGAGGCACTAACATGCCAGCTGTTTCTGTCCTTTGAATAATCCTAAAAACAGTACCATTTGTATAGCATTTTTCCATGTGCTACCTCACTTGATGCTCACTCTAGCTCTGTGAGTAGGCAATCTATTATTTCAGTTGTCAAATGAAGAAATGGAGGCTCGAGAGGTCAGATTGCATGCCTGTGCTTGCCCAGCTAATATTAGACCTATGTCCTTTCTTCTATCAAAAAGGTGGCAAGTAGATTTCAATACATGATTGATTGACAGCGTTGCTTAGAAAGAAGGCTGGGTAGAGAAGGATTTTGAGGTTGCTTCTGTGCTCAGTGAGATAGAAAGCTGCGGCTGATTGTAAAGTAAACTTCCATTTTATCATTCAAACTGGGTCACTTTTGAGAGTAAAAGGAACTGGATTAATCATGATGCCTGAATATCAAGTATCAACTTGAACTGTCCCGGACAAATTAAGATGTTTGACACCTCATTAAGTAATCATGTTTGGTCAGTATATTGGGCTGGGGTGGTTAGCAGGGCCCACAGTGAACATGTCAGCTCTGTCTTATTTCTATGACTTCTTTCTATGAGGACTTCTCATCCCACTGTCAAGGGGACTGGCTCCAGCCTTTTATTCCCTGAAAAAGTTGAGGGAAGAGGTCACAGAGCAGAGGTCATTTGATATGACCACAATCTAGATCATAACATGTCTTTCCCCAATCCCCTCATCTCCTGTGTGCATAAGGTGAATAGCTCATTTCATCATCAGTACTACCACCATCTTTAACCACTCCCTCCCCACCAGCTTGAAGATGGCTGAGAATCTCTCAAAAGCCACTCTTGTGCTTATTCGATAAACATTTGTTCACTGGTGGAATTCATCAGATCCACACTGACTCTGGCTCTGACTAGTTCAACAGCCTCCTAGCTCCTAACTGCCTCCTCTCTTGCCTTCTCCATTTCATTATGGTATTTCCGAAAATCTAAATCTAACTACCAGTTCCTAAAAATTGTCTTTGATTTTTCACATCTAAAACCATTAGGCTCACGTTTCCAGCCTTCCAGGATCACCCTTCATTACTTCCCACACAGACCATATTCTGACTTTCCCAGATGATTCCCCATTTTCTGAATGCATATACAAAACAATTTTCAAGCCTCTATACCAGCCTACCATTCCTGCGGCAGCCTCTTCTCTTACCTCTTTTTCCGCCTGATTAATGTCTATCTACTTAACCCTTAAAAGCCTACAACTCCTATTAAACCCTCCCCTTTCCCCAACCCCAGGCATGACTAATTTCTGCATTCACATAGCATGCTTTCACTTACAGTATAGATACTAGCTTGCAGCTTTATTTCTCTTACTCAAAGGACTTGGATGTTGTTTATTTCTAGCATGGCGCCTGGCAGAGTAGCCACCTAAATACTGTTTGAGAAATGAATAGATGATGATGCTAGACACCAGGACAGAGCTTCTTTCTTCTAAAATGTTGAGGCCATCATGGAATCGCTCTTACGGCTTTGCTTCTAGGGACTGCTCTCACTTAAGGGATCAAGGAAGATGAGGATGGTAGAATGAGTGGAGCCAGACCTGCAGCTTTGCCTGCTGTCCTCTGTGGACTCAAGGTAGAGGCCAGAGGGCAACAGTAGGGGCAATGGGGTTGGGGAACGGTGGAGAGGGGGTGTGCATGGCTGATCTAGCTTGTCAAGAATGCTCTGCTCTCTGCAGAGAAGAAGAAAGTGGGGTCTGGAGAGTGGAAAATGAGCTGGAAAAACAAGCTCCTTTCTTTACCTTCATATACCTTGTACATTACCTTAAGCTTTCTTTTCTGCCCAAAAGCTTTGAGTGACCTTCTTTGCCTGACCTTAGTAGCATTCACTCCTGCCTCTCCCCTTCTTCCGTGGCACTGGCCTTGCCCTCTGAGCAGTGCAGGAGCCTGCTCTCCCTGACCTTCCCTTCTCAGCTTCTCCCTGGAACACCAAGCTTAGTAATGTACTTCCCTTGTTCCCACCAGCAATCACCCCCACAGTGATGTTGCAGAGGAGAGGGGTGGGGATGGGATTGGGGGAGGAGGGTCGCCTGGACCTCAGACTGAAATAGCAAGTTCAAGAGCTCACAACCCCTGTGAGCTGCCCCAGCCGCATTCTGAAATCCACTTAATCCCAGTGTCTTGCTGGGTGGAGGGGCTCCGCTGTAGCTTTGCCCTGGCCTCACCATTGACCCCTTGCTACAAAACTGTTTATCTGCCTTTCTCCTCTTTGCCTCGGCACATTTTGGCAGCCCAATTAGTGCCTTGCAGATAGTTTCTTGAGTCTGAGCAATCCTCCTACCCAACCTTTCCCCTGCCGACTTCCCTTTCCTGCCCTTGTAGGGAGATGTTTGACAAGCTCTTTTCCATTTCATCTTCAAGCAGGCTGACATGCTCAGAAACTCCGCTGCTCGCTTCCAAATGAAAAGCGGGTTAATGAAGGCGTATTTTCCAGCTTGTTTTTAAAAGGGAAAACAAAAGAGTGAGAACAGGTATCCTAGTTAATGGTTCCTAATTGCTTCTTTTCCGAAAAGTCTGCAGCGTAAAACAGCCTAATTGAGAACTTCCTAATCTTGTGCTGAAGAGGAAGAAGGGCTGCGCCTTGTGCCTTGTAACTCCCACTCATCTTTCAGATCCCGCTGGCTCCCAGCTCCTCACGAGAGCCTTCCCTGCCCTTTAGACAAAGTCAGGTGATTATGCTGGACACTGTGCTGCACAGCCTAGAATGTTCTGAAGGACAGAAGTGTTTATTCTACCAGCTGCTGGGAGGGTTGTTTGTAGACAGTCCTCACCTGTCAGCCTCTTCAGGAGTTGTCCTCATTGAAGGGCCATCTTGTCCAAGGTCATCCCTCTTTCCTGGGGCAGCTTGCATCTAATGATTGGCCGATGCAAAGACATGAAGGCCTGGACCATTCATTTCAGCTTGGCAAAACTCTGAAATGCCATTCCAGCTTGTGGTGGCATGGGCTGAGGCTGTTAATGAGACTGCACCCCAGCCCAACTTCTCCCTCTGCCCATTCTAGCTTCCCTTCTGCACACTAATCTCCAACTCAGGGTCTGCTCCCTGAGGAGCCTGACCTGTAACAGTCATCCTCCTTGGCATTATCGTCTATCCTTCCTAATCCTTCTCATCCATGCACAGTGGTATGTTGGGTGCCAAAAAAGGCATTTTAGGAGGGGCATGATGCAATGAGGCCATTTGTGTCTTTCACTTTAGCAGAGATAGATGGATTTGATCTTTGCTGACTTCTCATGCCATGTTGATTCCTACAAAACATGATTTACCTATCTACCTACCTATGTATTGTCATCTATCTACCTATCATCTGTGTGTCTGTCCATCCATCCATCCATCCATCCATCCCTTCCTCCCTCCGTTTATCACATATCCATCTGTAGTGGAAGTTGTAGGTACCCCACCAGGACTCCCTTTATTGACTTGTGACCCCATCTCCCAGCTGCTGTAACTGTTGGCACATAACAATTCACAGGTGCATCCTTTTTCTGGAGTGCTCACCTTGGCCAAATGGAAGCTGCTTCCCCATGGAGACTGCTCTCTCACCTCTCTTTCCCCAACGGCAGACCTCAGCTGATGACTGACTGGCACAGGGTAAAAGGGCAGTTCTCTTGCTTCAAGGTGAGACAAGCTCTGAGGAATTCACACTGCAGTGCTCCCTGCCCAGGAGATCAGATTGAAGCTAGTTGTCAGCCAAGGGCACGTTCCTCATTAGCTTTTCTCCTGGCCTTGTTTTGCTTCTGATACGGTTTGGCTGTGTCCTTACCCAAATCTCATCTTGAATAATTCCCACGTGTTGTGGAAGGGACCCTGTGGGAGATAACTGAATCACGGGGGTGGTTTTCTTCCATACTGTTCTCATAGTAGTGAGTAAGTCTCACAAGATCTCGTGATTTTATAAGGGGAAACCCCTTTCACTTGGCTTGCATTCTCTCCTAGCCTGCTGCGATGGAAGACGTGGCTTTGTTCCTCCTCACGTTCTGCCAAGATTGTGAGGCCTCCCCAGCCATGTGGAACTGTGAGTCCATTAAACCTCTTTTTCTTTATAAATTACCCAGTATTGGGCATGTCTTTATTAGCAATGTGAGAACAGACTAACACAATTTCCTCTTCTGAGTATACCACCCTAATAAAAAAGCTTTAACAAGGGTCCTCATATCAGGCTCTGCTTTTTGAGGAGCCTGACCTGAGACATTTGGTATTGTGCGTTGTCCTAAAAAGCGATTTCTGGAACTGGATTGCAATGAAGCAGGTGAAGTGCTGATAGTCCCTGGCAGCCTGTAGCAGTGGCTTGCTAACATCTTTACCTTTTCCTGTGTGAACTGGAAAGGGGCTGTACCAGCTGGCAGTGTCTTGGGAATTGGGAAGATGTCTGCTAGGGCTGTCATAATATCACAGACTGGGTGGCTTAAATAAGGTCTATTTTCCCATAGTTCTTGAGGCTGGGAGTTTGAAAACAAGATATCGTCAGCTTTGGTTTCTCCTGAGGCTCTCTTCTTGGCTTAGAGGTGGCCGTCTTCTCACTGAGTCTTCAAATGACCTTTCCTCTGTGCATACATCCCTGGTGTCTCTTCCTCCTCTTATAAGCACACCAGTCATACTGGATTAGGGCCCAACCCTTACAACTTCATTTAAACTTAGGGCCTTTAGAGAGGTAATTATCTCTAAATACAGTCACACTGGAGGTTAGGGTTTCAACATATGGATTAGGGTAGCAGGGTACAATTCAGTCCATAATAGGAGCTTAGGGAAAAATAACAACTATACAGACTGTGGAACTAGGTGGGTTTAGCTAAGCACCACTGATTTGTTGAAGAGAGAAAATGACAGGCTAAAATCTACTAATTAACAATTTAAAGCAAAGTGGTAGCGTTTAAAAGGACCTTCCATTGCTACAGCCAGGGGCAGGCAGAGCTAGAAACCAGGCTCAGGGTGTAACTGTAGAAGTGGCAGAACTTCAAAGAAGACTGAATTCTCAGCCTAGGTGAGTCACCTATGCCCTCAACAGGGCTCTGACAGGGAAGGGGTAGGACATTGACACGTGGGATGGGACTATCGGACAGCTGCACTCGAGACTGAACACTCAAGAGTTTCCTGAACTGTTCAGGCCTGCATAAATGGCCCCCTGCCCCTGTTAAAACAGAGGTCCCTGCTTGCTTGAAAATGATGCAGAGGCCTTACATGAGGCCTTCTAACAGGCCGGTGGTTGCTGTCCTCCGGATTTTCCCCCACCTTTCCTCCTGGCCACCAGATCATAAATCAGGGTCAAATCTCAGCATAGCCAGACTGGGGAAGTGCTGGGCCTGCTGAGGGATTAGAGGATACTCTTCAAAGCTGCAGCTGTGGGACCAGGAATAAGGGGTGGATCCAAAGAGCCTAGACTGGGGAGGGGGCCAAAAGATAAAGCTGATTAGGGAGAGTTTTCAGTGCAGGGGATTCTCCCATGACACAGGATAGAACATCCTGGCTAAGGCCCCAAGCTATGCTTCTAATGCACTGCTGAGATGGCTCTTGGAAGCTTAGAGAAAACACTGGCCCACATTAAACAAAACATAGTTGCTGGAACTGCCATGGTCAACTGGGCAGAAACAGACCAAAAGGCTCAGAGAAGTGCTAGAGTGGGCCTATTCTCTAATACTAGGAAATCCACTTGCAAACTGTTCCTCAGGAAGGCCTGGAGATCACTTGGTTTACTAGGGTGATTAGGAGTGTGTCAGTGAGGAGCACTAGCATCAGCAGAGAGGTCTGGATAGGACCAAAGAGATTGTATTTCAGAACTGGGCTCCCTAGTATAAATGGTAAAAATCCCAGCATAGCAGAGGCCAGGTGGTAGTACCTAATTGTCAGAAGCAAGGTGGGTAATTACTGTAAGGGGCAGCAAGGTTGCCATGGTGGCAGGAGAGCCCAGACTACAGGGGTTTCTGGAAATGGTACATAAATCATGATATTCCTAGAGGTAAAATAGATGGGCAGTCAGCAAAGATACATGTGTGTGTCTGTGTAAAATCATAAGAGATCAAGAATGAATAAACATAAGACCAACTTCAACCTTTCCAATAGAAAGTCAAAATGCCCTGCTAGTTTCCAGAGCTGAGCCAGTTCTCAAACCCAGAGCTTATTGACCATTGACTAAAGAAGAGGCCAAGTTCCCACAAAGAGAGACCATAGTAAGTGGACACAGAAGTGATTACCCCAGTTCTTCCCCAAAGGTCCTATAGTTGTTTACTCACATAACCAGGCACTGGAAAAAGGGAATACCCAGAACCTTTTGAGGCTTGCTGGACACAAGTTCTGAGTTTACACCTCTACTTGGGGACACAAGCACCATTATGACACTGCTGTTAGAGAGGTCAGGGGGGCCTGGCCATGGATGGAGTTCTGGCCCTGGCATGTCTCAGAATGGTCCACCTAGTGGTCATTTCCCTGATTACTGAAATATAATTGGATTGAACATGTTTAGCAAGAGATGCAACCTTTACATTAGTTCTTTTACCTATAGAATAAGTACTATTGAATAGGAAAGGCCAGTAGAATATCCTGAAAGTTCCCTCTCGTCACTAAGACAGGAAATCAAAACCAATATCACATTCCAGGGAGGATGGCACAGATTAGCGCCACTCTAACTGGCTTAAAAGATACTGAAGAGGTGGTTCCTGTCATTACACAGGACAGGCTGTTCGTATCCCACATAATACACCAGTCTGGCCCCTGCAAAACCCAGGTAGATTATGGCAGATGACAGTGGATGACTGCAAAGTTGGCCAAATAGTAGTCCCAATTGTAGTTGTCACACCAGTCATCATATATTTACTAGAGCAGGTTAACATGGCCTTGGGTAAATGGTATGTAGCTATTGATCTGGTGAATGCATTAAAAAAAAAAATCCATTCAGCAAGAAAGATCAAACACAGTTAGCATTCATATGGAAAAGATAGCAATATAAATTCATCATCTTGTCTCAGAGAGAATGTTAATTCTGTGTTCATAATGTAGTCCCAAGTATCCTAGACTCTCTGGACATCATAAAAATATCAGAATGGTCCATTGTATTGATGCTATCATGTTAACTGGACCAATGAGAAGAAGTGATAAATATTCTGGATGCTATGATAAGATAGATACATATTTTCTACAGGGTTGGTGATGAACCCCAGAGACTTAGGGTGCTGCCACATCAATAGCCTAGGGATAGCCCCTCCCCAGAGCAAGGAGGAGGAAGGGCTATCCCTCATTGTATTATTACTCCTTGTACTTCCTATCATTAAGAAAGAAGCCTAACACTTAGTTGGCTTCTTTGTGTTTTGGAGGCAGCATATTCCACTCTTAGAAATTCTGTTTCAATCCATTTATCAGGTGACACTGGACGGCTCCTTACTTGGACAGCACAAGCTAGGTCAATCCACCAGGCAAGTTCCTTAGACTAGCCAGAAGCGCTAGCTAAATGTGAGGGGAATCTAGAATGGGCGGAGGTAGAAGATCATGAACAGCAATCACAGCCTTGGGAACATGCAGCAGGGCTGTGGTTCAATCTATTAACCTTTCCTTCGCAGCAACCTAATATGTCTCCAGGGAAATTGTGATCTGTCAGAATTCTGAAGATGCTGTGTCTGGGTGGAGTGAACTTAGTAGAAGAAAGTGGATTGGAGCTGTGCAAAGGGTGAACTGCAGTAGACATTATTGGTGCCCAACCCAGATGCTCTTTAGCCCCTGCAGATACTGGCCAGCTGGCTTGGGAGACCACAGTCCCTGGGGGTTTATCTCAGATGATGATTGACTGTCACATGCAAGACATAGGTCCCCAAGGTGGGGCTGCCTCAGGGGGATTTAGAGTCCTTGGTTAGAGCTGGCCCATGGGATCAGAAGCAAGTCTGAAGCTACTTTCAGTGGAGACACATTTTCACTTAGCTCCCTGTCTCTCCTGCTCCCTGTCTTCTCCTTCCCCCTCACTCCTAAGAGTACTTCCTCCAATCAATCTTCCTCAATAAATCACTTGAACAAGAATCCATACTCAGGATTCACTTTTAGACAATATACACGTGTGTATGTGAATTTATTATTTTTTTAACATACCTCTTTCTTCAATGCCACCATCCAGTGTACACCTCACAAACCCAGTTGTCACATTTGCATTCCCTGAATCATGTTCATTGACTACGTGACCCAGAGATACCTAAGCCCAATTTACTGTATGGTTTCTCATACCTCAGCTAACTAATTCTAATCTACATTTTTTGAAGGATGGGAAATTTTGCATTAGGAAGATTTTACTAGTTCAAACTGAGTCAGTGAAGTCACATCACATAAGTGAATTTCAACTTCCTGAATTTCATCATAGAAAGTCAGAGAAAGAGAGAGTGAGAGCCTTTTATTTACCTATTGTCCTCTCTTCCACAGCTCAAAATCAAAGAGAAATAAAAGGAATTAATTTTTTGGCTTTTGAGAGCCCAGCTCTTGGAGATTTTAAGGATTTTCAAGGAGAATTTTGACAATACCTATTTTTACCTTGCATGTTTGATTTTAAAGCAGGCTTTCCTGCTTAAGATAAAACTCAACTGTGATAAACTATTGAATTATTCTATAACCTAGACTCTTCATTTCAGAGAAGGCTTCCCCACTTTGGTTTGGATTAGTGAAGTTTGACTAAATGTGGACAGCAAGTGAATTGCAAATTATATGTAAATGTGTATAAATTAGCACCAGTTATTAGAATAATTTGCATTTACAGCTCTATAATTAGGTAGCAGCCTGGGAGAGAAGGGCAGTGGGCAAGGGACCCAGGAAGCTGGGAAGGCAGCCCAGAAGTCCTGGGGTCCCCACCTCTATGTTAATGAGGTTCAGTTTTCCCTTCCCTAGTACCCTTAGCACAAGACCTTGGGGATCTAAAACCCAAACCCCAGCTTTTGGATTTCTGGTTCTTGCTAAGACTCTTCATTGCTGCTGCTCAGGGGACTTGGCTTCTCTGGCTTACTGTAGCACGGTGGCAGGTCATGGGATTTGGAGCATAGAAGCCTTAGATCTATTGCTTTCCGGGTGACTTTGGCCAAATTACTCTCTGATCCTTAGTTTGCTCATCTAACAATGGGGTTTATAACAAATACTTACCCCCATACTATCACCCAGTACTATGGGGTTCACATGAGATTCTGTATGTGACCCTTACTAGCCTTTACATGCGTTTGATATTATTATTATAACAGCTGAGTTCCTCTAACCAACACATGGTGGATCCAGGATTTAAACTTAGGTTTATCTGTTTACATCACCTTTGTATCACTGTGCCCCCCGCCCCCAGCAGGAAGCATGCATGAAGAACAGTTTATTCCCAGACCATCCACTCTCCTGGCCCTGCTTGGCCTCCTGCCTCACTTGGGTGCAGATCTCTGGAGGCCAGGGATGGGCCCTTAATGCCTTTTACACCCTGTCCTTATTCCTAGTAAAGCATTCTTTGGTGGGTGCCCAGCTCTTGGAGCCCGTGTCTGTCTATAAGCTTATCTGAAGCATTTCTCTCTCTCTCCCTTTAGCCTGGAACAAGAGAAATAGCGTAAAGCTCTCACACACTTCTCTCTAGCCACCCTTGGATAACCCCCACTTTAGCTGAATGAGGGAAGCTACAGAGGCACAGGGAGTTAGAAAGAATGTATGATGAAAACATGATCACCTACTTGCCTGTGGAATGAATCAGATAATTTTTTTAAAAGAAAATTTGCCACTTACTGCTGTGAAAACATGTACGTGTTCTCTGAACCCAGCCTGGAGGATGATCAGAGGGGGAAAGGCACTGAGGGCTGGAGGTCATCCCCAGGCAGATGCTGGAGAAAGAGCACAGGATCTAGGTTAAGAATCAAGTACTGGTTCCTGCTCCGGGATCTTGTAAGCCCTCTGAGCCTTCTTTTACCCTTCATAGAGAGACTGTGAGGATGAAATGGGATTTTAGATGTAAAATGAATTTGCTGTCACTTCATTATTATCAAGGACACGCAGCACAGACCAGTCAGATCTTCAGTTCCTGCCCATCCCTCCATCCCTCAATACACATGCCGTGCGCCAGTGGTGGAGAACTGCTGGTCATTCCAGCCATCTTCAGTCATGCTGCCATCTTCTCTCAATGGCTTTTCTTGCTTCATTTGCTTGGCCAGTGTCTACTGATTAATTAACTCATTCAATAGATGGATATTGAGCACCTACTATATGCCACCCATTGTGACGGACACAAGTGACACAATGGTGAACTAAAGAAAGATGGTCCCTGTCCTCATGAAGCCTATATTTTCTGAACCATTTAGTACTCAGCTTAAATATGACAGTCCTTTCTTGACATCTATCCTCCCTTAATAGTTGGAAGCACTCCTCCTTTCTGCCCTGCCAGTGTCTAAGTTGTTTATCCTAGAGCCTTTAGGATTGCACTAACTCTTGCACATTCTACTCCCTCTCTCCTCTTTTGTCCCTCCCTCTTCTCTTTGCCTCATCTTTCCTTTCTTCTGCTACCTCCTTCCCTCCCTCCTACTGGTACCCATCTTCTTTGTCCTTCCTTGGAATTTATGAGGCCAATCCTTGAAATAAGAAGGTGACTACTTTCAAACAGATAAAAGAAAGCCCTTCTTTTCCCAGCAGATAATTAATTTGTGTCACTTGCTGGTCGTGGAACATAATTGAGGCCAAGGGCTTAAGAAGGCCCTGAGAAGGAATTAGACACGTAGTCACACCAGGGGGAATGTATCACTCACTCTGCTTCCCCATCCCTGGAGGGTGAGGTTAGCGAGCCCTGCCCCGAGCTGGGTAGCAAAGAGCTTCTCAGCCTATTAAGGGGCCTGGCCAAGCACAGTGTTCACTTACCACATAGTGAGCAGAGATAGAGCTTTCTGGCATCAGAGATGTGTAGTCAAAGGATGGACGCAGAATTAGAATGAAGCCTTGGATTCAAATCTCAGGTCTGTCATTTTGCAAGCTGAATGATTCAGACACATTTCTTCACCTCTTAAAGCCTCCAGTTCCTTGAAATCCAGGACTCCTATGTGTCCTGGATTGTGCCGCTCCTCCCTGGGCTGTGAGAGGCCCAGGAACTGTGGTAAGCTTGGGAGAGTGAGAGAAGAAAGAAGGAAAGAGATAAGGCAAAGAAGAGAAGGAGAGAGCAAGAGAGGAGAGAGGGAGAAGAAGGTGCGAGAGTTAGTGCAATGTTGACAGCTCAGCAAGCTGTAGACGTGAAGGATTGAGTGCCCTGTGGATGCTCATGGTGTCTCATCTTTGGGCATAGTGAAAGGCTGGACACTGGAGAAGAGGGAATGTGTCCCAAGCTTAAAGTCTAAAGCTGCTACATTGGTCTTGGCTAAATGGAGCACCTTGTAGGCATAGGATAATCTCAGGTGAGATTCTGGGAGCAGAAGTGATCTCAGCATCCCCTAGTTCCATGCCTGCATCCAGTACTAACCAGCTATGAGGTCTTGGCAAGCACTTTTTCCTTTCTTATCTCTCAGTTTCTTCATCTGCACAATGGGCATTGGGGGCTGAAGCAAGGAAAACCGTACCCGATCATGATTTCATAAAGCCTATTCCTTAGAACATCAGTGAAAAAAATTAAGAAAAAGCAAATTCTGAGGGAAAAAAAGAATTCAAAGAAAAAAAATTGAGAAATGCTGCAAAATATATATAGATAATCAGAGTGCAGATTAGCATACTGCAGCTCTTGAAAATCCTATAATAGGGAGAATTGTTTTTGTTTAACCTGGTTTGGTCCAAATTTCGCAGAATCCCTTATTAACATCTTGTGGGTATTGATACTACCAGGAACATGCCTTAGGAAGCAATCTTTCAGGTCGTTGTCTGTCAAACATTTTGTGCCTCCACATAACTCACAGGGCAATTCCATACAGACTAGGGAGGAAAGTGAGAGTTCAACCTCACAGGAAGAATTGTCCAGTGCTTAGTGCTGTGCTGTTCTAGAATGTCCTGCTGAATCTGTCTGCAAGCTCCATCCTGCTAATTGTGTTTGACTATGTTAAGTGACATTCAGCCAGCTTTCCCTGAGCAGGCAACACCCGTCAGAGGGAGGGATGGTGGCCTGGGACCCGGCAGATGGGGAGCCCCGAGTGGGTAATTGGGGGAGTGCATTGTAGGTGCAAGCATATTGTGCATGTTGCAAAAAAGACCCCCAAGGCATTACATGAGCTGAGTCTTGGGTGCCTGGTAGCAGGTGTGTTAACCGGATATTCTACCTGTAGAATGCCAGCAAGGAGAGTGAAACTGTGTGATGCGACTCAGCATTTTCAAGAAAAATGCATTGAGTACTTAAACTGTGCCCAGCACTGCATTGATTATTCGTGACAAAGAGGTGACTCAGACACAATCTCTGCCCATGAGGTACTCTCTGGTTGGGGGAGGGAGGGAACAGGAAGCAGCATGTAGATAGATAAAAACACCTATTCTCAGGCACTAGTGTGCAGTAGTAGACTGGGAAGTCTGTTAGAAACTCAGGTGCTTGGCCTCTGCCCCAGATCTCGAGGATCAGAATCTGTGGATTGGAACCCAGGCATCTGTATATTATGATATGTCACTAGGTTGGGGAATTATTGAATTACCTTGACAGGGTTAATGGGGAAAGCATGTCCTTTGGAATCAAAATGTCAGCAAAGTGACCCTGGACAAGTCCCCCTACCTCTCCAAGCCTGAGTTTCTTTATTGAAGATGCTCATGCTCATGGAGGAGGATGACATTGGGGCACCGTGTGTGAGGCACCTAGCACGGTGTCTAGCAGCCCACAGTTAGGGAGTGGTGGCCATTCTTGGTACGTTTATTGAAGTACAGTAGAAACACAGAAAGCAGAAAAGTCACCCACTCAAGTCCACTTCCACAGGCATCATCCCAAATGTAGGGAGGAGCCAGGCTGGGTTCTAGACATTTCTGGTACCAGCTGGAGCAGGGCACATTGAGTGCTGTACATTGCTATAAACAGATACCATTTAATTGCAGAAGGTGACACTGGGCCCAACACTTCAGCGCTTCTTACAAGGGGGAGTTTGAGAGGCTTCTGGAGTTTTTCAAAGCTGCATGGCTCGATTTAGCCAAGATCCAAATTCCGGTTACAGCAGCTCCTTTGGTCTGAGTCACACATTCAGTAGCAAAACGTTCACTTCTTTACAGCATTATTAATTTCCTGTGGGCATGCTTTACTGCCTTTGCTAGGTCCTTATGGCCAAGGTCTGGACATTTGACACCTCTTCTGTCCCTCACCCAGTGCTGTGCAAACAATAGATACTCAATAAAAATTTGTGGCTAATTGATAATTGATCTGTTGCAGTGGGGAGGGCAGATGTCAGCTGTGGCTGTTTTGTCTTCAATTTGGGTTCATTTCTACCTTTAAAGAGCTTGTGCATTATTATATTATCATATTATGCAAACCAAATATCCTAAAAAGACTGATAGTTAACAAACAGACTAGTATATTAGGAATTGCCTGTGGGATTCATCCTAATCAACCAGCCTACTTATCTGCCTGTGATCAGGGCCCTGAATCTTTATCATTCAGCTGAGTGAAGCAACATACCAGGTTCCCAGAGGAGTAGAACGAGATTTCAATTACATATCCATTTTTTTTTATCACTTCACTGAAATAACATGGGCTCCCTAGCTCTAAATTGCTAAAAACCAGTTTAGGTTAGGGAGACAAATAGACACTAATTACAGAGCAAAGAGGAGTCCAAAGCATCAAGGCGCTTGGCTGAGATGCCTTCCGTCACTTCCTCCAATGTGAAGCTGGAAGAAATTGAAGTCTCCTCCTCTCCTGCTTTCCCACTCTCAGGAACCCCTCCCCTCAAGGGGTAGGAGTTTGGGGGGCGGGGTACAAAAGAGCCATCTGTGGAGAGAAGTTTGGATGTTCCTCTTTTAGCCCTGGCAAGCTATTAACTTGAAGACCATGGCATCTGTTTCTTTTGTATAATAATCTGTGTCGTTGTCTACATACTTATCTATTTAGAGGCTCCCTCAAATCCTAATCAGTACTGCAGCTTCCCAGTGAAAAGAGTAATAATGCACAGGCATGAGGTGACCTGAATCCTGCCTGTTTCATGATCAAATGGTTATGTGACCTTGACCTTGGACAAGTCAAGTCACCTCCTGTGCTTCAGTTTCCTCTTTTGTACACAATGTGCTGGTCAATATTTAACCAGCTCTTCAGGGGGGAAAAGCCCTTATTTGTAGCTTTTGCCAATTTCCGTGGTGTAAATGCTCCCACCATGGCCAATTTCAAGCTGCCAGCCTGAAGTTACTGAACCTGGAGTTGGGAAGAAAGCACACAGTCCACTCTCTGGGGGCTGGTGTGAGACAGCTTCTGCAACCACTGGCTGAGATCTCTTCCAGCTCTTACATCAAATGATAATGTGATGGCCATACAGAGCTCATTTAATCTCCCTCCCTGTCTAGGTAGATACATATCTCCAGTTCTTAAAGGGGAAATTAATTGATGGGTAACAAGAAAATCACCTAGCTTCTGTCCCTTTCAGACATGGGGAAAAAGTAAAGAAAGCCATATTTTCAACATGAGATTAAAAAAAATACACTATTTCATTCATTATTTATATCAGTATTTAATGAATATGTAATAACACTTATTAAAGTAACAATCACATTCAAACCTTCATTAAATGGAAAAAAAGCTCTCTGCTTTTGTGCCTTTGTCAAAGAAAAGGTGGAACATTAATTCCATACAAAGGGAGTATGGAATTCCTTTCTCCCCATCTGTCACACCCAAGTCCGAGTCAGCAAATACTTGGTGACTAAGCACTGACAAAATTCCTTGGCTGTGGAGGCTTTCCTGTTTTACAAATGGCAGAGCTCTGGCAATCAGTTGCTGAATACCAACCCGGCCATTCAAGATTCTCCCAATATACATTGTGTTACCTGTCCCTGCAACTATTTGCCCATTTCAAATACCTCATCCTCCAGCTTCACTGCAGGCTTCACCCTACCCTCTAGAGCATCTTCCTCTGACCCACCATGGCACTTTGACCTTTCTTATGGCACGGGTCTTATCCTGCCTTGACTGCAGTCATTAGTGTGCTTGTCCTATTGCTAGCCAGATTGTGAGCATCTTGAAGGAAGAGGTTAGGTCTTATTAATCATTTTTTTTTAATTTCCTGCAGTGTGCTTAATAAATGCTTTTGGAATTTTAATTGAATTTGTATGACTAGAAGGTGATGTAGTTCCATAATCCAAAGAGTTCTTTAAAAAATGAGTTCTGAAGTTACATTCTATTGAAGAACATGCAGGATAACAGTAGCCAGAAATGTTGGTGTGCAGAGGAATAGCAGACAACAAAAACTCCTAGGATGCTTTGTGGGATGCCAAAAAATACTCCCCTGCCACCCCCACCCCGGCAACATACAGTGGCTTAATATCTGACGTTACTTATTTCAAATAAGTATCCAGCCATATATGCATTTGTTAATCTTACAATTGAAATTAATTGAACAAGAGATTTTCAACATCATCTTTTCTAAGGACATATTGTTAGGTGGCATGAGAGATATGGAAGTAGTACAGTATACTCTCTTCCCTCAGGGAGCTTGGAGCTGGGGAGGTGGGCAAGATCAATATACTTGACAGGTGAGTAAGTGATCCAGAGATAGATAATACTTGACTTAAACCTTGAAAAATGAAGTAGAGTTTAAGAAGACGAAAGAGAGAAGGAGATAGAAAGAGGAGTATAGGAGAAGAAATAGAGGAGGAAAATAAAGGAAGAAAAACAAAGGTATTTTAGGAAGCAAAGGGGAAGATGTGGAAGTGGTGGGGGTATAGCATGATAGGGAGGGGTCTTGACTGGCCGGTGTGAGGCTTTTGTGCTGGGAGGCAGTCTCATAGGTTTGCCTGAGAACTAAAAGATGTAAGGCCTTGAACCTCTGTTGAGCTGGGTTTTAAGAAGCACTGGGAAGCCACCACAAGCTTCAGGATAAGGAAGTAGCATCACAAGGACAGATGTTGGAGGCCAAGCACTGGAGCCAGACAGCACGAGCCAGCTGGGGTCGGAAGCCTCCAGTGGGACTAGTTGGGAGAACTGGAGATTCCTGGCTTCGTGATGGCAGTAAGGATGGAACGGAACGGAAGGGATCCGGAGAAGAAGGAAGCATCAATACAACTTGGGAACTGGTCAAGCTATTTGACAGTTTGTCACAGAGTAGAGTAAAAGGTGATGGGTGGGTAGCTGTTGAAAAGATACATGAGGTGGGAATTAGAAATGAACCCCAAAGTCATTGAGAAACCCAGGAAGATCTGTGGGGCCAGCTCCTCTATCTGTCTTTTTCTCTCTTGGACTATCAGGTTGATCTCTCTCTTTCTCTGGCTCCTAGAATCGATCCTTCTCCTTTCACAACTATTCCATTATCTTCTGTCTTCCATTGCCTTTTTCTCTCTCTCAATAACTTTGGCTTTTCCAGATCAACCATGACCCTACAGCCCGCCCACTGCTAAGTGACTCAGCTGCTCAATATGTGCCTCTTCATACTTCCACAAGAGGGGATCTGATTGACTCAGTGTTTGCACCTGTTGCATGATGGGAACAGCCACCATGTCTTGGCTCAGGTGTCTTCTCCTAGTTCCATCTGCTGTGGTCTGATGGTGGTGGTAATAGGGTGGGGCCAGAATCTGGATCACATGATGGAAAAAGCCAGGGACTGTTAGGCAGGGCCTCAGAAAAGGCTGTAGGTGGGGGGCGTCATGGCTATTAACTCCACGTAGTTTTGCATTTAGGTTATAAAGATAATGATGGAGTCCAAAAATGAAGAAAAAGTCAGGAAGCTGGCTAACTGGAATAATAAAGTGGCAATGACAATAAGATAGAAAAACAGCGGGAAAGCAGGGTGGAAACAAACAAGTAATATGTTCATTTAGGGCTAAGTTGAATTTCGCTTTTTCATTTAGCAAATGTTTGTCACCTGTCTACCAAGGAGTGTGCTCGGTGGGGACTGAGGAATTAATAGACCTAAATATTGAACATGACAACTGAATAAATTATAGTTATACCTCCCATCCATGAAGCTCTTATAGTATACAATGTGCTTTTTTTTTTTTAATTGAGATGGACTTTAGCTCTGTCACCCAGGCCAGAGTGCAATGGCACGATCTCAGCTCACTGCAAACTCTGCCTCCCAGATTCAAGCAATTCTCCTGCCTCAGCCTCCTGAGTAGCTGGGATTACAGGCATGTGCCACCACACCTGGCTGATTGTTGTGTTTTTAGTGGAGATGGGGTTTCACCATGTTGGTCAGGAGGTTCTCGAACTCCTGACCTCAGGTGATTCACCTGCCTTGGCCTCCCAAAGTGCTGAAGTTACAGCTGTGAGCCACTACACCTAGCTACAATATGCTTTTGATATACTTTCTCATTTAGCCCTCACAACCATTTGATAAAGAAGATATTAATTTCATTTTATAGCTGAGGACACTGAGGCTAGTGAGATTTGAACTTGGGTCTGCCTGATGACAAAGCTCTGGTGCTATACACTGGATTTTATAAGGACAGTGGGTCGGGAGCTCCAGAGAGAGGGGTCAGGGCTGTGGATGGATTTTTGGAATCCATCTTCATAAAAGTGTTAAACACATCCAGGAGAATGAATTTATTCTATAAAAGAATAAACTCAGATTTTTCTTTGAGGGGAAACCTATGTTTAAGGGGAAGAGGAATAGGAGCCTCCAGTCAATGCTTAAGAGCAGCAAGGGACTTAGCCAGGGAATGAGGATAGTGCAGGGTCACCTGGGAAGGGAGTTCCAGAGGGAAGGGCAGCTGCTCAGGTCAGTGCCACAGATTCCAGAGACTGAAGACAGAGGAGACAAACTCCAGGTCAGGTTATTGTGAGGATTCAGGTGATCTCATGGGTTGGATGAGTCACCGAGGACCCATCTGCGCTGGCTAATGGCTACAGTTTTGTGGTTGATGAGGTATCAGTGGACACCATTACAGACATGGTAGAAGGAATAGTCTCATAGCGGTTTCCAAAGCGCAGGCCCTGGAGCTGCAGGATCAACATCACCTGGAAACCCATTAGAAATGCAAAGTCAGCTGTGGGCCCAGCGAGTTATAGTTTAACAAGCTCTTCAGGTGATTCTGATGCACTCTCAGGATTGAGAAGCACCGTCTGGGAAGGACACGGTCTCCTCAGACCTGGATGTCACCTCCTTCTAGGTGTGTACTTTGGGAGGCACACAGACCCACTGTAGCACCTTCAGATAGTGAGGAGGAAGGTGAATTAAAAGAATGCCCAGAGAAAGGAGTACTAACCATGAGATAAAACACCAGCAGAGTAACGAAAGCTGCCTCAAATAGGTATGGATTTTGAATATGAACCAGGCATAGTACTTGGCACAGGGAATGGTGTGAGCAAGGCATGGCCCTTGCCTTTGCAGAGCTGATGCTCCAGTTGAGGAGACACATAAACACACAAGAAGACCTCAGGTAGTCAGGGTTTGTAATAACAATAAAACATCGTGAAATAGTGGGGAAGGCTGGAAGTCTATTCCAGTCAGAGGAGGACCTGCAGAGTAAGTGACATTTGAGTGAAATCTGAATCCATCGAAGAGCAAGCCACAGGGAGGAACAGCAGAGAGAAGAGGGTTCTTGGTGGCAGGAGCTACAAGCACAAAGACCCTGAGTTAGGAACAGGCTTGGCTTGATCAAGGAATAGACAGAAATCCAGTGTGGCTGGAGGCTGGTAAAAAAAGGGAGCATGGTCAAAACTCAGGGTGGAACTTACATGGGCAAGAACATCTAAGGTAGGGTCATTTAGTCCAGAATAAGAGTTTTAGACTCATGGTAAGTTCAAGCTAGGAAGTCTATGGAGGATTTTAATAAGGAGGTGGACATTATTAAATTTCTATTTTCAAAAACTTATTCTGAGGACTCAACTAGAAACATCTACACCAATGTTCATAGCAGCATTGCGCACAACAGCCAAAAGGCAGGAACAATCCAAATGCCCATCAACGGATGAATGAGTAAACAGAATTGGTATAGCCATGCAAGGGAATATTATTCAGCCATAAAAAGGAATGTAACTCTGATATAGGTTGACATAAATAAACCTTGAAAACATAATGCTAAGTGAAATAAATCAGACATGAAAAGAACAATTCCACTGTATGATTTCACTGATATGAGGTGCACAGTCACATTCATAGAGACAAAAAGTATATCAGAGGTTAGAAGGGGCTGAGGAGAGAGAAGTGGAGTGGGGGGGTACTAGCGAATGTTATAAAGCTTTAGTGTGGAGTAATGCAAAAGTTTTGGAAATTGACTGCAGTGGTAGTTGCATAATAATGGGAAGATACTGAATTGTACACTTAAAAATGGGTAAAGTGGTAAATTTTGTTATATCCAGCATACCGCAATAAATTTATGTTATACATAAGTTACTCTGGCTGCTGTGTGAATTGATTGTGGGGTGTCATGGGTGAAGAAGCAGGAAGACCAACGGGGCTGTCACGTGACCTTGTTCAGCTGCTGGCGCCTGGGCAGAGGAGTGCCAACTGAGATGGAGAAAAGGGGTGGATTGGAAGCCAAGAGCTGATTGGATGAGTTATGCATGAATGGGGTGAGGAAGGGAGAGTCTCGTGCATCCCCCAGTGTCTTTTCTTGAGACACAGTGCATGATGATGTCCTGATATTTTAAGGGAAACAGCTGAAGTGCTGTCAGGGGGAAGGAGTATTATGCTTGCTTAGTGCCACATGAAGGGAAGATGGGATTGTAGGGAGACAGGTTTGGGCTCCATATTTAAAACCAAACAAAAAAATCTTTCAAATCGAGCAATTCTGAGCCTGGATGAGGGTGTGTGGGAGAAGGGGATGAGACCCTTCTTAGAGAGACCGCCATGGAGAGAGGAGGCTAGGACTAGGTGATCTTTCTGGTGGATTCTCAATAAGTCTGATTCCTTTATCCCAAGTCTTTGGAAGTCTTTGGAAATGGGATTTCTGTTGCAGGCTGAGGCAGAAGTCAGATTACAGAGGTGAGGAAATGAGATGGTGGCTGGAGGCTGCTAATTTGAGATAATTGTCAGGAATATTGTAGCTAGGAAAGCCAACAGGCTTAAAGAGCGTTTTTCTGTTTTCTTTTTCATTCTCCTTCTTTCCCTCCCTCCCTTCCTTCTTCTTTTTCTCCCTCCCTCTTCCCTCTTTTCTGAGATGGAGGAAAATGAGCTCACACTGTTTTCTAAGAGGTCCCTGGGAGCAAGGTAACATGAGGATGGCTGGTCATTTTTGGTTAGAATTGGGGCCCATGGAACAATTCTTTCCTTCTAATCTGGGTCCCAGCTCCATGTTCCTGCAGCCACCACAGCGATTCTGACATATCATCACAGACAGCCTCCTTGGCTCAAATCACTTCCCGCTGTGCACCCATAACACACAGATTGGAGGTAACTTTACTCTAGAGAACCAATTAGCACGGACCCAGGCTAGGTAATTACAGTCGATAAGATCCTTGCAGCCGATATCCAGGGCAGATAAAGCGCTAGGAAGCCATTTCTCAGCAGGACTTGGGAGGAACCGGAATACAACTCACCTTCCTCCTTCCCTTCTCTGCCCTTGGACCCTACCCCTGTCTCTTTCAAACTTGAAACTGGCCCCAGAGAGGAAGGGGATAAAGGGGATTAGGAAAAAGTCACTCAGGCCCTGGAGTGGGCAGCTGCTCCTCTCCTAGGTGAGGCCCACGGCTGGCGCCTGCCTTCCTTTCAGCCTTAAGAGGTCGCTGTGACTCAAAGCTGGGGAGATGGTAGAACTAACTAGAGGGAGAACTAAGGGCTTCCACCCTGAGTGGCAGATAAGGAAAGGGATGCCCCACACGTGCCATCTGGATAGACAGGCAGATGCCGCAGTGTTGCTCAGGGAGGCCAGGGCCACCTTCCACAGCCCCTCAGGCCCTCCAGGGTCTCTTGTCTCCTTCTCTCCCGTTCCCTTTGGACTTGTGCAGGAGCGGCTGCTGTTGTAAAGCCATTTCTCTTTCACCTTCTGTTCTAAGTCACCTTTTTATCTATGTGAACCTCCCCAGCCACCTCTCACTGGCTTCCCCAGAGCCACTGGGGCTCTCTTTAATCCACTGTCTACACTGCAGCCAGAGGGATTGTTTCCAATGCAAATCTGGTTCTGTTGTTCTCATACTTAAAAATCCTTCCATGGCTCCACTACCATTGAGATCATGTGCAAACATGGCCTTGGCGTGGCTGAATTTTTTTCCTTCAGATTTTTCAGTAACAAAGCATTGCAGATCCTGTTGAAATTCACTTCATGCCATTCTCCACTCCCATTTTCTTTTCTGAGATCTTTAGTGGTGAAATTTTCTTTTGTGACTTTACATTTCACTTTTTAAATTGGCCAGTGGCAAAGTTAACTTTTTTGCTATAAAGTTCTATGAGTCTTAACACACATAAGAGGTGTATACTGCCATCACAACCAGAACACAAAACAATTCCATCACTCCCCAGACTCTCTGGTGCTGTCCCTTTGTAGTGACAATGTGTCTCCTTCCCTAGCCCCTAACATGCACTGATCTGCTCTCCACCACTATAGCTTTCTTTTAACAATGTGATAGAAATGGAATCATGTAACCTCTGAGAGCCCTCCAAGCAGCTTCTCGTTTTTATGGCTGAGTAGTATTCCATCGCATGAATGAAACATGCGGTGAAATATGATTTCCTTTATCCACTGTCTTGATGACATGGCTCCTTTGTCTCCTGACATTTGTACACACTGTTCCTTATCCCAGGGACATTTCCTACCTCCTCCTCTTTGCCTACAAAACTTACTATCTCTGATCAGAGATTAGTTTGAATGCTTCTTACCCAGAACATCACTCAGACTCTAGACAGGATTAAGTTCCCCATACTAGGTGCTCCTACTCACTCAGAGTTTTTCTTGAGCTGGATCCTCACACTTTTGGGTAAGTTTTGGTTAAATTGCCTGTCTTCTCCGCCATGCTGTGAGTACCATGAGGGCAAATGTGCTGTTCCCTGCTATGTTGCCATCACCTGGCAAGTCCCAGTATATACTTGTTGAATTAATGAATGTTATTTGCTTTCATATCCCAGGGCCTAGCATTGTAGTAAGCATTCAGTAAATCACAATGCATGTCTGATGAATTAATAAAGAGATGTCTTTGGTGTCCATCTCTCAACTGATGCATACATTCATTTTGGTTACACTGCTCAGACCACTTTGTCAATCTTTCTGTGTATTCTGAGCCACTGCTTTTCTTTTTTTTTTTTTATGTAGAGTTGCAAAAACAAATTGAGAAAGCTTGTAATAATGACACACTACAATAAGATACAAATAGAGATTAATGATTGGGATGAAGTGAAATAAAGGAGGAATAACAATAGGAGACCTAAGCTAGAACACAAAAGTTCATGTCATAAAGTCTGAGCTTCCTAGCAACCAATGACAAAGGGGAAGCCATCAGTAGCAAATCTGACATTGTCTGTTAGTAAAAATTACAGCAGCTTCTCTGGATAAACTGAAGCTAAGGGAAGTTTCCCATGTGGAACTTCGAAAAGGGGCGTAGAGATCTAACGGGCAATTTTTAAAGTGCCATTTTACACTTTATGCAATAGCTAGACTCATGTGGTTTTCCTTGAAGCATTTCTTCAGTGCAAACTTGAAACTGTATGCCTAAACACAAGTCAGGAAACCTGCTTCCACAAGGAACGAAAACCATTTGGTCCAAATACACAGCACTGATTGTCGGACTTGATCCAGAGATAAAATCTAGTGTACCTATAGGAGTGGATGGGCTGCATGTCCTTCAGATAATCTTCCATGAATAATATTTCTTGCACCTGGGCTTTTCAGACAGCCAGCAGCTGGAAATTGGAGTTTATGTTTCCCAGGGAGGGTATAGAGGATGCTCTTGTGATATCAAGCGCCTTAACCCAGGCTGTTGCCTGAGCTGATTGCCATTTCCCCACCACACTCTGCTGGGTCACCAATATAACACAGGCCATAGAAGAGAAACTGAAGTCTTCCCTGTCTGCTTCCATGCCCGCTTCCATGCCCCAGGTATGTGCATTACCAAGAATTTGGGGATGTGTGTAATACATATACCTGGGGTATGGAAGAATTTGGTTCAGTTTCAGGAGAATTTGGGCAAGAGAACTTTAGAAGAGTCCCAGATCCTGAGATTAAACATGTCAAAGAGAATGTATCAGCTAACATTTGGATACAGAATGTGTTCCATTTGCATAGTTTTTTCATTGGTGTTCACAAATGCAGGGCAGGAGGTAGGCTGGGCAAGGCTTACCATCATTCCCAATGAACAGGGGACAAACAGATACTTAGGAGGGTAAATGAGTTGCCTGCAGTCTCTCAGCATAATGTGTCAGAACTGAGACTAGTTTTTCTGGACTCAAATCCCATGTTCTTTGCACTTCCCATTTAAAATATTAACATACTAGAATACTACATTAGTAGTATAATGATTTCCTAGAATAATAACAGGGAGAGGCAACTTTTATCTTTAGATCAAGAAGGGGTTTCCAACTATAATAAATGGGATTTGGATTAGGCATTAGAAAGATATCTTCCTGGCCATTCTCCGTTTCAATTTCCATTCTACCTTAAATCTCTATCAGCGAGAGATGTGAGTCATAAGAACAGGCCACTGAGGGAGACTGAAATTTTCCCACTTATAACCTTTAAAAATGTGGGCACTGCTCTTGATCAGGAAGCAATTTTGGGGTTATCCTATTTAGAGACATCCATATCTCCCTTGAGCTTTCTTTTGCCTTCCTCCCTATCCTCCTTAGCCAAGCCTGAGCATCAATCTGGGCCACCTGCCAGTCACTTATCCATCCAGCCAGCAATATGTTGTGCTGGACTGTAACTATATCAAAGTCTCAGTAGGAGATGTTTCCCCTCAGACAGAACAGATAAAGAAGCTCTAAGGAAGGGACTAGTTACAAAGGTATGAGGAGGCTAAGCGGACCAACAAGGCATGGCAAAGGATCAGAAACCTGGAATATCAGGACAGCCAGGAGAAATGGAGTTACTGGAGCCCATGAGCATGGGAATCATGGAAGAGAGGCTGTTTGGCAAGAGCTGTAGCAGCTGTAGCAGTAGAAGGACGCTCCTGCCAGATCAGCAGTGTCAAAGCAGGGAAGGAGTGGCCTCTGATGCACACACTGGCCACACCCAACAAGGAGCCAGTCATCAAGAGTGTGGGAGGCGCAACAGGCAGAAGTCAGCCTCCTGGGGCCAGAGCAGGTTGCAGAAGAGCGGAGCATGGTTTGGAGGGGGCAGAGGGCAAATGAAGAATACCGAAGCCACACAGTCCCCACCCTCCTCTGGCTTTGATTCTAATGAGGCAGCCAGATAACAGATATTTACACACAAAGGATATGGTGCAATAACAGCAGCGAGGAGTGCTACAGAGAAAAACAGAGCTGCCAGAGCTGGAAATTGGAAGCAGAGCTATTTTAGATGCAGTGGTCAGGGAGGCCTCTGAGGAGGTGAGATTGTGCAGAGAACTGAATGACATGAGGGACTGGCCCAAGGGTCTCCATATAAGGGCCTGGCAGCCAGATTCCAGTGAGGGGAGATAAGCTCATTAGGGAAAAGTGAGGGGGACGAAGTGAAGGCTGGCTTTGCAGAGTGTCCCCCACCCCCACAGCTTAGGGTAGAGCCTGGACCCAGTCATATCCTCCAGCCCCAACTCATGATGCAGAAACTCTAGGAGAGGACAAAGGGAGAAGAAATGCCACTGAAGGTGTGCCCAACATCACTGGTGATGAGTGTGAGCGAGCCCAGAGCTCTCATCTCAGCTGGCTGTGCTCACACGCTGCACACACAGCTCCCCACACAACCATAGCAACAGATTCATTCTGAATGAGGCGGAAGCGTGTCAGTGCTGTGCGGGGGTTTAGGAGCTTACTCAGCGAGAGACAAGTGTGGGGAAGGAAGGCCGCTGTTACCAATTGCTAGGCAGTGACCCAGAAAATGCTTCAGACTCCCGTGGCTGCTCCCCAAGAGCTAGAAGAAAGTGGCAGCTGGTGGACAGGTGGTGGAGCACCCACACTCAGCGATGCTTGTTCTCCACAGTGGTCTGGGGCTCAGGAGTGGGCTATAAATGGCATTGTGAGGGACTTACACCCACCTCCCGCTAACTCACACACAGAGGCAGTCTCTCTCTCTCTCTCATACACACACACCCACCCACCCACCCCTAGAAGTGCAGGATTCCATAAGAACATGTAGCAGAAACACAAAACAAGTACATGGTGGTTCCCGGAAGGCTTCCTGGAATAAGTGACATTTAAGCTGAGATGAGAAAGCAGAGTTAGCTGAGGAAAGAGAAGGTTCAAAATCATTCTAGGCAGAGGTAATAATGTGCAGCAGAGGCTCAGAAATGAGAGAGAGAGAGAGAGCACGCTGGCCCAGGATAAGGAACGAAGAGAAGTTCAGAACGGCTAGAACAGAAAGTGGGAGAGATTCTGGAACAAATGCAGCTGGTGGGGGAGTCATCCACATTCTCCTTCTCGTCCCTCCTGTGAGCCCTTGACTGGGAAGGTGATACTTTTATTTCCAGAGCAGTGTACAGTTTGCAAAGCGCTTCTGTGTCCATTTTTCATCAGTTTCCTTGTCACACTCATGATGGACAGCAGGGCTGGAACTGAACATGGGTGAGAACAGAGGCTTTGTGACATTTAGCTGCTTGTTGAAGAGCACACAGTTGAGCGTCGGCACCAACACACTGCACCCCTGACTCCTGCTCTGATACTTGCCTCACTGGAACTGTCATCCCCTCCCATGTAGCAAATACAGCTGGGTATGTGGTAAGCGCAGCCTGTGCTTCTGTAGCCACAGCCTGCAGGCTGGACCCCGTTAGCGTGAATAGCTGACTCCCTGCTAGCCGGCCTTAGGTACATGCTCTGGGCATGCGAATGTGTGAGCGTGAGCATGCTCCACCTCCCAGGAGGCCCCGCCTGGCACTAAGTTCTGCGGAAGCTTTGGTTTCTGAGTCCCATCCTACTCCCCAACTTGGGCCAAGCGGTCCCTGGACAGAACCTTCAGCACTGTTTCCAAGGTACTTTCTCTCTTCCTAAGATGAGGTTGCAAGTCCTCCAGTCTCATCATTTCATTTTGTGGCTTTGCTGTCTGACATTTTCCACTTACCCAACTGCCTTTCATGCCACGCTTCCACGTGGTCGTTTCAAACCTGCATCTTTTCTCTCATGTTCCTTCTCTCTTTGTTCTGGGGCTTCTGTGATCTGCCCTGAGTGCTCCATCCTTTCGAAGGCTCTGCCTCCTTTCCCTCCCTCCTGTGCTAGGCTGCCCAGCCTCTCTATTCCTGCTACTCCTTCGTCTCCATCTCCTTCCCCTCTGGACCAGCCATCCTCCCATTTCCACGGCAATACCTCCCCAGAGAGAGATGCCCCAGACCCTAGAAAAGCTGGCCTGGGGGGCTTGAACTTGCTTCCCAGATCTGTGCTTTGGGGAGTCC
This sequence comes from Sapajus apella, assembly GCF_009761245.1. Lineage (NCBI taxonomy): Eukaryota > Metazoa > Chordata > Mammalia > Primates > Cebidae > Sapajus > Sapajus apella. The sequence goes on from NW_022436956.1 coordinate 19,111,824, forward strand.
AGTGGATGAGGAGGCATCCGACTCAACTGCCTTTGAACGGGAGGGGAGGAGAAGGTAGGCACAGACAGACTGAAGGAAAGAGCAGCTATTAGTCACCAGGGGGAGAGAAAGAAAAGGAATCGGTCCAGCAGCAGGGGGTCTGAGAAAGCTCACACAGCCCAAATCAGCCCTGAATTTAATAAGGGGATGGGAATTAGAAGCAGGCAGGGAAAGGCATTGCTGCTGGGCCGGCTTCTCTCCTCCTCCAGCCCAAGGGGAGGAAAAAAGGTGAGCCTGCGGGCACCTGGGGTAGATACCTTTTCGTGTCTTTGAAATCTGAGGGGAGGAATAATGGGAGGCAGAGAAAACAGATAGAGGCAGGAGAGAAAGGGACAAATAGCTGCTCACATTCCTTCTGTGCTTTTTAGGGACTTCAAACATCCCTCATGCACCCCAGCGAAACAGTACAGAATGCGTGGTCCTTTGTAGCTGAGTGCTTTTCCTTCTGCTCAGTTTTTTCCCTTTAACATAGTTTGGTGATGGGAACAAATATATGAATAAGTTCAATAATAGTGGTTGCCACCTCTAGGTATCGGGCCTTGGATAGGTGCCAGGGATCAGTGATGAATAATGTATGGTCCGTGTCCTGAAGACCAGCACAGTCTAGAAAGAGATAAAGACAGGTACAGAAACAACTCAATCTAGTTGACTATACATGCAAAGTCCTGTGGTGACCCAGCTCTGTCTACAGGGTTAGCAAGACTTCACAGGACGTGGACTCTAAGCCAAGACTCAGAAAACGAGGAAGAGTTAGGCAGCCAGGTAGAGAAAGGGTGATCCCAGTGGTTGGAAGAATATTGTTCAAAGCCTCAGAGCCACCATGGGTCTGGTGTGTTTGGGGAATGTGGGGGGATGTAGGAGTAAGAAAGAACAAGCCAGGGGAGGCTCACAGCTGATGTGCCCTTGGGGGCTCTGGTGGACAAGCAGCAGCGGGATGGGAAGTTCAAGAAGTTCCTGGAATTCAGGGATAAAGGAGTCACCATGCATCTTCCTATGCGACTTCCAATGTGACTAAACCATGCTTCTCAGGGAAGGTTCCAGAGAAGGGCAAGGGGATCAGGACCTTTACAGAAGTCTTAAAGGAGTCTGAGTTTGTTTTTTTTTTTTAACCTGGCTTTTGGGGGAGGTGACAGGTGTTATCCATCCCCATCTAAGAGTATCCTCCTCTCTGCTCTTGCTTCTAGTTATAAAGATCTTCATTAACTCTTCCCCCCAATTCCCCTGCCCCAGCACACACACGTTCCTTGGATAATGTTCATTTCCACTCATCTATAATGGCCTCAGGCCAGAGTTTATTTGTTCTCTTCCACCCGCCCCACCCTCATTCTATGGCAGAAATGGGAATAGAGCCCCGAGGAAGCCCAAGGAAAAATAGTACCAAAAACCTTCAGAAGGAGTTTTCTTATAATGAGCATAATTTGGAGAGCAAATTGGAAAACTATATCAAGGGTGTGCTTAAAATCCCTATCGGCTCCCTACTACCTTAAAGACAGAATGCACGGTACGCAGGCTGGCCACCTTCTGCTCAGCCTTGCCTCCATCATCAGCCTTGTCTTCTGTCATCAGCCTTGTCTTCCATCATCAGCCTCTCCAGACCCTCTCTGCATGCACGTCTATTCCCTGACATGATCAAGCAACCAGCAATTCCTGGAATACCCCGCATATTCTACTGCTGTCATGACTTACATCTTGCTATTTTCTCTGTCTGGAATTTTCTTCTCCCCCATGCCCGCCCTGTTGACATCTACATTTTCAGGACGAGTAGATGCTGTTCTGGAATGGCTTGCTCAGCCGTGTGCCTCTTGCTTCGCTCAGGGAGAATCACTTCCCTGGGGCCCCAGTAACCCCCCTACCACAACTAGAATATTTATAAACTGTGTAGTTTATGTGTCTATGTTGCTGCCAGACTGTGAACCTTCTGATGGCAGAAACTAGCTCTTCCATCTTTGTATTCCCCGTGCCTAGCCCAGTCTCTGGCATGGAGTAGGTTTTCAAAAAATATTTGGTGGAAACATGGATGAGTCATAAACATTATTCTATCCCTCCACTTAGTAATTTCAATTCAAGAAATTTATTATTAGGAAATATTATAGAAGGAGGAAAAAGAAGTACATGCGTAGATATTCATTGTGGGATTATCTTCATTAGTAGAAAACTAGAAGCATCTAAATGCCAACGTTAGGGGAATTGTTAAGTGAGTTATAGACTATTGCAGTGCCATTAAAAAGAATAACTGTTGAGACTAGTAACAATGTAGAAAATGTTTCTCTCACAATCTATGGTTTTAAAAAATGGTATACACATGGTGTGTTCACTCTGATTATAATTATGTAAAAGTAAGAGCAAGGACTAAAAGATAATATACGAAAAGAAAATTACTTGTTGGTCTGGGTTTAACCTGCTAGAGATAGTTTTTCCTTCTCTAAAATTCATTTTAATGCTGTTATAATAATGTTTACATGGAAAAATAATAATATTGATATGCGGGAAAACCCACACATTTATATGCATATTTATATGCATGAGTCGTCGAATCCAGCCTCTGTCTTTAAGAGACTTTGACGAATATATTGTCCTTTTGTACAGCAGCTTTAAAAATCCTCAGATTGCCCTCAAATGCTGTGGCTTCTCCCATTATGACCCTGTGAACCATAACATATTCAAAATTCTTCAGGCTGTTTTTGTTTTCAGCTCATGATGACATAGATTTGGATTATAATGTTTTAGCTTCTTCCTCCAGGCCAGTAAAGCCTTACCTTTCATAGAGTCTGCATACGGTGCTTCCCACCACCACCCTCATCACATTGATCATTCAGTAATTCTTTCCTGGACCTGCTCCTTATCTATTGCAGTGTTTGCATATTAAGTATTTATCAAGTGCTTACCTTGTGCCAGGTTGGGTGACCAACTAGCTCCATTTGCCTGTTATTATCCTAGCTTTAGAACTGAAAGTCAGGTATCCTGGAAAACCAGTCAGCAGCAGGAAAGTCAGGATAGTTGTTCACCCTAGTACCAGGCTTCACATGATACACTGAAGTCAAAGTTGTGAACCAGATGGAACACACTCCTGCCCTCAAGGAGCTTAACAAGTGGAAAATACTAACAAGTGGGAAATGACCAAAAATGTAACAGACAATTTGAATGTGCTGCTACAAAGTTTGGCATCAACAACTACGAACGCATAGACTATAAAGCAACGATTTTTGCAAATGCATGCGTGTGTGTGTGTGTGTGTGTGTGTGTGTGTGTTTGGGGCTAGGGCTGGCCTACAGAGGAGATGATATTTGAGCTGGACATTGAAAGGAATGTAGGTGCTTTTTCAAACAAATAAGGGACATTGCAAACAGGCGTCTTCCCGAGTCTCAGGTCTGGTGCTGCACAGCACTATGTGTGGTTGCACTGTCACTTTCTTCACGGAAAGGACAGTGTTCCTGTTTGGTTTCCAACACCCTTCTTTCTGTGACTCAGCAGTTGGCCCTTTCTGACATCTGCTCACTGGGTTATATAGTCTTCTTAGAATAGAAAGGAGTCCAGGCACGAGGCCCTGTTCTTGGTCATGTTTGCAGCTAGGTGTGCATAACCCGAGAATGAACGGTGAATGCCCTCTCCTTGCTGCAGTGTGGTCTAGTATTCTCCAGGCTCCCCCATTCTAAACACCCACCCCAGGCAGCCTTCTCCTGGCCTTGCATGCTTTGACTGATACCCACCTTTGGTGAGGAGTGGTGTGAGGGGTAGGGATTATTATGGGCTGAATTCTGTCTCTTCTCAAATTCTTATACCAAAGCCCTAACACCAATGTGAATGTATTTGGAGATAGGACCTATAAAAAGGTAATGAAGGTTCAGTGAGGTCATAAAGGTGACTTCCTAATCCAGTAGAACCAACCAGTAGCCCTATAAGAAGAGGAGGAACACTGGAGACGTCTGTGTCTCTCAGGAAAGGCCATAGGAGGGCACAGAGAGAAAGTGTCAGTCTGCAAGCTGGAAAGAGAACTTGCACCAGCCAAGGAATTTGCCAGCATCTTGGTTGTGGATTTCTAACCTCCAGAAAATAAATTTCTGTTAAGCCACCCAGCTTGAGGTATTCTGTTATGACAGCCTGAGCAGGCTAAGATGGGGTTGCTTTGCTATTTCCCAGGTGAAAGTCTGTTTTCCTTAAGTGAAGTTCAGCATTTAGAAGCAGGCAGGAGCCCAAACCTAGGCCGTGAATCCCTCACTGGGCTTTGGTATGGGGCAAAGCATGGAGTGGTTGAGCAATAAAAACCTAGTCATTTATTGAGGGAGGAGATCTTCAATATCAGAAGAAAGGACCTGAGTCTTCCTTAGAAAAAGACCATCAACCATCAAGCACGTGGACGAAGAAGCCAGTGACACCCACGCTCCCTTCCTCTTAGATGCCTTTCCTCCCTCAAGAGTAGGGGTACAGATTGTTCCTTGGTGATGTTCTGAACATGTTTTGTAACTGAAGACCAGACTCTAGAGACCTCCCATGTTCTAGAATCCAGAGATCTTTCCTTGGCCATTTGCTAGACATGTATTTCAGTTGTGAAATAATTTTATAGCATCTCATTTGATCCTTATAACCAGGCTTAGAAGTAGGGACCTTGCATTGATCTTTGCTTTACAGGTGAGAAAACTGAGGCTCAGAGGCCAATGACCTTGTTCAAGTTCACACACCCACTAAGTGAGAGACCTGGTCTCACGCATGCCTGTTTCCCTCCAAAGCCTGAGATTTTTCTGCCCCATTCCCCAGGAACAAGTATCTCATTGCTCCGGCCAGCCTAATGCAGGCTGTCCCTCCAACCAGCTCCTGCTGGAGCCCCTTCTCATTCCTGTCCTGTGGTCAGGGGGCATATTTCCTAGGGTGAGAAGAGAATCTGGAGCTACCCGTTTGACAATTGCTCTGTTCAGTCCAGATTTGGTTTTTGATTTGTTTTCTGTTTGTCTTTTCTTCTAAGGAGGGAGGGAGAAGTGGGGGAGCCTCAGCCTTTTCTGAGAGCTCTGTGTTTATTTCTTCTTCTGTTGTGTGGGGATTTTAAATGATGAGGCTTTGATTTTTCTGCCTCCTTGGGGGACTTGTGCAATTTTTTAAAAACATACTGGCTCTGGTATTGCATTTCTGCTTGATTTTGCCTGCTGAGGAAGCCAGGGGACTCAAAGCAGAGTCTAGGGCTGTCTGTGACTATCTGTGTTTCTTCTCCCCACCTTTTGTGGGGCATATGAAAGGCATTGACTCAGTGTGCTTTGCTGAAGTTTAAAGTGACAGCAAGAGAGAGAGAGAGAGAGACGTGCCAGGTAGGAAGAAGGATAACTCTAGACCACATGGCTTTGCCAGGCTGCATTGGAGCACTTGTGCTTGAACATAGGAGTGTGGCCTCCTGGCTATGAGAAACCGTTATGTGGTCAGAACAGGGGAAGGCAAGCATGCATTCACTTTGCTCAAGTGCATACATTTGAGGGGGCAGACTTGGAGCACAATTCCACGTATGCTCAAGCAGGTTGAGTAAGGAGAGATCCGTCAATCATATGTACTTGGACATACAAGTGTGTTCCCACATCTATGCCAGGCCTTGGGTGTGAAGACATCCATACAGCACATAACCACAGACTTCCTGTGGACAAGTATGCAAATGTGTAGAAAAGATGTCAGATTAAACTGTGAGTGCCCACACATACGAAAATGGTTTTGGAGGCTGGTTAGAGCATCAGGAGGCTTTGATTCAAATCTCCAGCATCTGCCTGGCTACCGTAGTATGTGTTTTTAAACATCTGTAGGCATGTGGAAAGACACACCTGCATATTTTCCATAGGTGCAAGCATACGAGCACAGCAAGGTGTATCTTTGTGTTAGTGTGGGTGCACACTCCTGAGTGTACGCAGGGTTCTGTGGGCACATGTGTAGCAGGACCCTGGGAGAAGGGCCTGCATGTGCATATGAGAATGTAGGGGTGTTCTCCTGGGTTTGGGTCCCTAATCCTGGAGAATTTAAAACAACAGCAATGGCAACAATGACAAAGAGGGTTGGAAGATGGCGTAACACTGCATACATTTCTGGAGCTTCAGGAACAGGCCCTGTGCCGGCTATGATTCCAGCAGTGTCCGTTACCATGGCTATCGCTAAAAAGACACTGCTGGCTTTTCTGTTTATTTTTAAATCCTCATCCCTTTGACACCCCCTTCTGAAACTCAAATCCCATTCCCTCGGTGCGTCCTTCCATCTCAGATCAGAAGATGAGCCCAATTCCCTCCAAGTCTTGGGGGTGGGGGGCCAAAGAGGCAGCCAGCCAGCCCATCATTACAACCCCCTTTCCCTCCCCAGACCCGGGGGCCTCTGGGGATGACTTAGGACCATGGGGCTCCTGGAAAACCAGAGAGCTCCATGAAAATGGATGGCTTCCAGCCTGCCTTCAGGGGTTCTCCTGGCCTCACCTAGGAATAAGTGGCTACCAGGGTCTGGGAGAGGGAAGGGAAGGCTAACACAGAGTAGAAACTGGATTTCATAAGCACTGAGCCCACTGGCCCAGGCCAGGGGGAACAGGGAGATAGAGGAAATGGCAGACAGTAGAGCTTGGCCCTAGCCGCCATGGGTGGGCCTTCACGCCATATCAAACATTCCCTTTTGGCCTGTTTGTTTGTTACTGGGTTTGGAGGAGGCTGGAGGAACTGGGGATTGCCATGAGAAAGCAGGAAGGCCGGGCCACACCAGGATGCCTTCTCTTGCTTACAGGGTTTCTGCTTGTAAGCTCAGCTCTTTAAAGGCCCAAATAAGTCTGAATTTCCTTTTGCACATCAGCTAGGCAGCTTCAGCTATGGCGGGCTGGAGAGGCAGCCCTAGCCCCTAGGAGCAAGGGGCAGCCAGCAACAGTGAGGGGAGGCAGGAGCACGTACCAAGCACTCCCCACTGCCAGTGATCAGCAGCAATAGGCCCTGCTCCTCTCACCAGATAGCTCCCAGAGGGCAGGGCGGCCACACCCAACCCTGCTTCCTTCAGGGCAGTGTCTTGTCCTGGGCCCTGGTTGGGAGTATGCACACCTAAGTGCTTCCACTAGGGAGCCTGACTGTGTGCAGGGCTGGCTCTTGACCTTTCCCCAGCATTGCTTTCTTCATCTACAGAATGAGGAGCTCAGATTGAATTAGCCCTATACTCCTGCACTGACATCTCATGATTCTATTAACTAATTAAATTGGGTGGACATTATGGAGAATGTTCAACAACAGGCTAATTTCTCTTTGAACATTCACCAGATCCTCAGCTGTGTCATAGTCAGGTCAGTGGAAAAGAAAATACAAAATAATTTCATCTTCTTTCCTTTCGTAGGTGAGCAGATTTGCCAAGTCCTTCCTGAAATGTGCAATGGAGAATTTGGAGTGTCCCCAGTCCCATTTATGAGTTTTCTGGTGGTTAGAATGCTTTGGTCACTAGCTGTCCTTAAGGCGAGGTGGCATTGGGCTCCCTTCCAAGGGAACAGCTAGGACTGTCAGCTGCAGCTGTTCTGTTCCTTCTGTTTTGGGAGAGTTAAGAGGGAGCTATGGGAAAGGTCTGAGTTTGGGAAGCAGGTCCTGGCTGCTCCAACAAGAATGTGTCTTTGTTGAACAGAAGGTGTAGGTACTGGAATTTTCTCTCCAACTCCTGACTTTCTGGGTCACCCTCTGGATGCTCTTTTACTTCTTTTGGATTGATAAGTATTATGTGCTCCTTGTGTCACCTTGACATACATGTTGATGTCCTAACCCTCAGCGCTTCAGAATGTAACCTTATCTGGAAATGGGGTCTGTACAGATGTACATACTTAAGAGGAGGTCACCCTGAAGTAGGGTGGACCTTTAGCCCAACATGACTGTGTCCTTATACAAAGGGGAAATTTAAACACGGAGATCCACACAGAGGGAGAATGCCATGTGGAGATGAGGGCGCAGTTGGAATGACACTTCTACAAGCCAAGGAACACCAAAGATGGCCAGCAAACCACCAGAAGCCAGGGGAGGAACATGGAGTAGGTTCCCCTCAGCCCTCAGAAAGAACTGGCCCTGCCGGCACCTTGATCTTGGACTTCCAGCCCCCAGAACTGTGAGACAATACCTTCCGATGTTTAAACGACCCAGTCTGTGGTATTGTATGGCCACAGCTATATCAGACTCATACAATGAGAGATACAACCTGATAGAAAAAGCCCAGAATCTCAACCACTCTGTCTTCAACCGCCCCCACTCACTCTGGTTTCAACCCATCCCTCAGGACCCCACCCAAGTGCATTAGGCAGAGGCAATGTAATAGCAGGTAAAAATCCTCAAGGAAAGTGATTTCTCCAGCCTAGTTTAGTTTCATAGCTGCTACTATCTATCAGGAGGTCCTTCCTTCTATCCCACCTCAATCCCACCTGCTGCAACTTCAGCACCTTCTGTCTTGTTTGTCCTCAAAAGAGACGGTGATCAACCAGAATCCCCGCTAACAGAAAACAATCCTTCGTTGCCTAAAAATTACAGATGGAATCTCCTTTCCATAATAGCAGATACCTCCCACCCTCTGGTTCAAGGTAAACCTTCTACTCTCAGCCCCCACACCCAGCCCAGACTCTCAGTCCTCCAAACGTCCCTGCATGATGACCTTTTCTCCGACATCCCAGAGCAGGCCTGCAGGGTCTGGCCTCCTCCTCCTACCCCTATCCCTCGCCCCATCCCTCCCCTGTCTCCTGGATCCCTCAACATAGGCCATCCTTCCAACAGACAGTGCTTGTTTATGTGCTCACACATGCCTGCCTTGTCTCCAAACATAGCATGGAGAGAAGTCGTGAGGACTGAGATGCAGCGGCTGGGAAACCACAGTGACCGATGAGAGGGCCTGATTGCTTGTGCATAGCTGCTGAAAGGGGTCTTGACATTTTAAGTGCTCGTCAGAGTGAGGAATGACAGCGGCAGACAATGAGACACTTCCTCTTTGCCTTTTGCTGGCTATTAATAAGTGTTTCTGATTCTGCAGATGTGGGAGAGATTCTGGGCCATTGGGCTGGGTGTGCTGTGTGGGTTTTTTTCTCCCTTTGTCTTTCTCCCAGTCCTGTTTCCTCCTCTCTCCCCTGCCTCCCCCTGCACGAACTGCCACTCTCCTTCTCTCCCAGGCACTGCTGGCTGTTTGTCTTGGAGTCGGATTTGTTAGTGCTCAGGAAATGGCATTAGGCAGCTGGACTCAAACCTGCTCTTGGCTCTTTGCTGGAATTCAATCTCTTAGTCTCCTGGCTTGGACCCCTTGCCAAACCCCACTCACTTTCCCCAGGGTAGGAGAGGCAGGGAAGGGACACAGTGAGAAGGCAGAAAAGATAGTGAAGAGGTGTGAGTGTAGAATTGGGGAAGGGCCAACCAGGAAAGGAAGCAAGAGGGACCATTAAGACAGTCAGTGTAAGCTGGGACAAAGGAGACAGCTTTGGGGACAGACAACACAGAGCTGGGAGATGGACTTTCCCCTCCCTTCTTCCTGGAGCTGCCTCCTTCCCTCCCCTTCTTGTGTTCTCCCATGAGCCCTGACCTCAGAGAAGCCCGCACCAGCCATGTGCTCCTGTATTGCCCACACTGGGCAGGGATGCTACCTTGGGGCTTTGGGGAGAATGTTGTCTGCTGAAGCCAAGAGAGAATGGTTTGGTATCCTAAGTTCCCCACCTGGTTCTCTAGGTTCTGAAATCTACCCTCTCCTGAAATTAAGGTGACCAACCATCCTGATGAGCTCAGAGCTGAGAGGTTCCCCTAAGTGTTAAAACTGGGGCAGTCCAGGCAAACCAGGATGCTTCATCACCGTCCTCCAAGGCCCATGCATAACCACTGGCCTGGCCTGATGCCCCTTCTTGGCTTTCATTTCACTTTGTTTGAACAGGAAGTGAGCAGTCAGGGTGATACAAGAGGACAGGGTGGGGTGAGACAGGAGAGACTCTTCACACTATAGGACATGGCCTTCTTGTCTTAGCAAAAGAGAACAGAGATGTCCAGCCAAGGATGAGTGATCCCTACAGATGCTCTCCAGCCCTCTCCAGAGGGGGTTTCTGGATTTATGGGAAAAAATAAGGCTTGAGGGAACCAAGCAAAACCAGGAGCAGCCCCCTGCCTGCTCTCAGGGCCCATCCACCTGGCATTCTGTTCCCTGTGCCCTTGTCCCCTCTCTCCTTCCCTCCCCTGGCCAGTGCCCTCCAGCCAACCTCCCTCTAGCCTGGCTTCACTGGAGTCCAGCTCCAAAGCCTTATCCCAAGCCTGCAGCCTCTGGATCTCTTTATTCTGATTCAATTACATACACAATATGAGCTTTGCAAACAGAAAATTACACACTGCAATAATTGAATTCTTTCCTGAACTTGAAGCTTGCTGGGTTGTGGTGTGGAGCTTCCAGATACCCAGCCTTGCCCCAGGCCCCACCTTCACTTAACAAAGTCATAACTAACATTTAAACATCATTTGATAGTTAATGGCATTGCCAGCCCCACCGTCTCCTTTGAATTTTACAATTATGTGAAGATATATATGTGTATCCCATCATTATTATTTATCATTCCCTCTCGACAAATGAGGAAACTGAGACAAGGAATAATTATAAGCCATGCTCAAGGTTACAGGACAAATAATGGTGACACAGCCAAGATCTAAATCCAGGTTTTCTCAGACAAATTTCATGTTTTCCCCAATCTGGTCTGTCCCATTTCCTGCCAGCTCTGACTAGCACATAAGCCTGGTTCTCCTGGTCCCCAGGGTTCAAGGACAAAGGGGATGATGACTTTTCTCCCTTTCCCCAAGCCTAAGCCCATGTATTATCTCCAGAGCTGGGGACACAACTGATCTGTCCCCAACCACAAGCCAATGCTATTGTTTCAAAACCTGTGAAATGCTTACAAACCAAGTAATTGTTGGACACTTTGAAGAGAATGTTTTTTTTCCCCCATTGGTCTCCCAAACCTTTTCCCTGTAGGACCAACAAGGCAAGTAGTTTCATTTTATTTCCCCTGCCTTCCTTTACAATAAAGCTAAACACATGGATTCCTTGGACATCTGCAGTAAATATGGCTGTGACTTCTGTCACCCTCGACAGCATTTCCACAATTGTTTATTGAGCATCTGCTATATGCCAGCCATTTGTTACCTCATTCAATCCTCACAATAAATTAGTGAAATAGGTACCATTACTTCTCTTTTAGAGATGAGGACCTGGAGCTTAGAGCAGCAAAGATGCTCAGCCAAGTTCCTACTTCCAATAGAGACAGAACCCAGGTCTCCCAACTGCAGGGCCTGCGCTTTTAGCCATAGTAGCACATGGCAGGTTAGAAACTGGGCTCCTTCCCCACTCCCTAGTTCGGACCAACCTTCTCTTTGAACTAGACTATTGAATTTCCTCTTAATGGTCTCCCTGACTTTGGTCTTATGTGCGTTAAATTTATACTCTACACTCAGCCAGTAATTTGTTAAACAAACAACTCCAACAAAGCCACTTCCAGACTCCAAAAAAACTTTAACGCTACAGGAAAAAGCCAAAAAGCCAAAAACAAAGTTCAAGCTCTGTGGAGCACTGCACAAGGTACTCTATGATTTCTGCTTATCTCTGAAGGCCTGTCTTCTGCCTCTTCTTCCTTGTATTGCACTCTATAGTTAGGCTAAACTGCTTTAATTCTTTCACCACAATCATCAGGAGATTTCACATTTTACTGTGTTTGCGAAGACCTCCTCTTCTCCCTGGAACGCCCTTCCTACTTTGCTGGACTTAGCTTACTGTTTCATCAGGGCTCAGTTTAGGCATTATCCCTCCAGAAAATCTTCGCTGTGTCTCAGGTCAGCTAAGTCTTCCGTGCTGTGATTCCTTAGTAGCCGGTGCACCGTTCTTAGAGGACAATTACCCAGTCGCTGTCTGTGACTCCTAGGCCTGCTCCCCAAACCTGAACTGGAAATTCATGACACAGAGACTGTAGATCATTCTCTTTGTGCCCCAGAAGCTAACACGGTTCCTGGCTCATGGTACTCACTCATTACATATTTGTTGAAAGTCTTTAAATCATCATGTTTAGCTGGATGACACTACATGCATAATCATATCCTCCTAAATACCTAACCTCAGAAGATTTTCTTTGGATCCCAATGGTGAATAGGAAAGAAAGTATTTGCCCAAATGGCCTAGAGTGGTATGCAATCAAGTAAACTCTGTTTTTTAGAGCTGCAGTATACTTTTAGAATGAGAAAGTCTCTCCTTCCATATCAAGTAATTTCTCACGGATTTCCTGAGAATCCTAAAAAATGAAAGTTTGAGATGAGCACTAAGTTCACCTGTTAGTCCGAGGCTACCCTGACACCTAGGTGACAGACAGGGCAGAGAAGACAATGCAGTTAACAGACATTTTGGTTATAAAAGGAAACCTGGGCAAAGGAAGACATTTACTGTGTGCCTGATAAAGAAGATTCAATACTGCAAAGTTGTCAATTCCTGCAAATGAATCTATAAATATTTAGTGTACTCCCAATCAAAATCCCAACAAGATTTTTCATAGAACTTGACAAGCTAATTTTGAAATCTATATTAATAAATATGAAGAAAATTGAGATAATTAAATGAAAAAAGGAAGGGGAACTTGCCCTCTTAGGCATCAAAACTTACTATAAATATATAGTATTTAAACAGTGAAGTTCCACAATATTGACTTGCAAATAGACAAACTGGTGGATAGACTTGAATGCCAAGCCAAGAAACAAATATATTTGTTGGGCACATAATAGGCATAAGATAGATATTTGTTGAATAAATAAACAAAGGTGGCATTTCACATCAGTTGCACAATAAATTGGAGTGGGAAAATTGACTATTCATTGAGGAAAAAAAAATAGAGGTGGATTCTCCACCTAGTATCAGTTACTAAACATCAATTCCAAATAGCTTAAAACCCTAAATAAAAAAATATCCAGAATGTTTAGAAAAGACTATAGAATAATTCGTTTATGACCTTGGGACAGGAAGGGCCTTCTTATGTAGACGAAAATAAGCAAAATACATCTAACAGAGGTTGGCAAACTACTGGCCATGGACCAAATCTGGCCCAACAAATTTTCTTAAAAAACCATTGTATTGGGACATAGCCACATCAGTGTATTTATATACCGTCTGTGGTTGCTTTTGAGCTGCAACAGTAGAGTTGAGTAGCTGGCGGCACAGACTGTATAACTCAGAAAGCCAAAAATATTCATTTGGACCTTGACTGAAAACGTGCTGACCCTTGACAGAGTAAAAAAGATTGATAAATATAACCACTACATCAAAAATTAAAACTCGTCAGTCACAAAGATGCCATGAACAAAGTTCAGACAGTAACATGCAAACTTAAATATTTTCAAGGTGTCTCACAGTGGATGATTACTGAGGTTATGCATATGAGGACTCCCTACAAATCGAGTCATTCTAACATGAAAGAGTGGGCAGAGGATATGAACAGGAAATTCACAGAAAACATTAATATGGCAAATAGAAACATGAAGAGATGCCCAGTCACACTGATTTTATTACTCAAGGCCCAGCAAGAAACAGAGGGCAAGACGAGATACTCCGAGAAAAGTATAATAAAGGAATTGTTTATAAAGGTCTGGGCTGGATTTAAGCACGGGGTGATACAATATCCTGGGGCCAGTAATTTTGTAATACATATATTTTTGTTATATATATTTTAACATAATAGCATGGACTCCACCTACCCCCCTAAAAAAAACCCATTAAAAAACCAACTGGTGTTTAAAAATATTTAAAAATCAAAATAAAGACAGGTTGAAAAATAGGTTGAAAATAAAAGATGTAAACTGCAAAGTATAAGCATTAAAAAACTTATGTGGCTATATTTCTTTCAAAAAATAGATTTCAAGACTAAAAAATTACCAGAAATAAAAAAGTCATTATGTAATGGGTCAATCCATTAAAATGACATAATAATATTAAATGTCTATGAACCTAATAAAAGATTTTCAAATACAGGAAGTAAAAATGGACAAATCTAAAGGGAAACACTGACATGCACACACATAGTGTTTAACACATTCATCTCAGTAATTGATAGAACAAGTAGCGAAATATCAGCAAGGATATAGATGGTTTGATAAACAGGGAAATGTTATCACCCCAAGGCTGAAGATGCACGTGAGAATCAAAACCTGGGAGGACTCTTCAGGGGCTTATCTGACAGAGCTGTGGCTTTGGGCACAAGGATGCACCACCCTTGCAGGGTGGAAGAGAGGGAGAGGGAATAAATGCCCCAACCTAATTTCCTCCCACCCTCTGGATCTTGTATTGGCTAAATCCAACCAAGAACAAGGAGCCTGTTGATATAGTCCTTACCGGTCAGCTTCCTGGGCAATGGAGTGGAGAAATGTGGAGAGTGAATCTGGAGGGCAAACTGAAGTTATGCAACACACTGGTAACCAGGGAAATGGAAATCAAAGCAACAATGAGAAACCTCTTTTCACCCACAAGAATGGTAAACATTTGTAAAGTTTAAGTGTTGTGAAGCACTCTCATACACTGATGATGGAGAATAAATCAGGACAGCTGCTTTGGAGTCCAGGCCATCAGTTGCCATGAAATTTTAAATGCGCATGTACCATGACCCAGCAATTGCACTTCTCTGTATCCAGAGAAGCATCTGTACTACTGCACAGTGGTATGTACAAGGATGCCCCAAATTCCTATCATCTGTTGATGAACAGATACATCATATTACAGTCAAATACATGGTAGTCATATGACAAGACAATATGCATCAGTTAAAAATAATAGTGTGGGTAGGTCTAATGTATACTACTATGGGTAGCTCTTCAAAAATATTATTGAATGAAAATTATAAACAGTATTTTATTTATACAAAACAATCATTTTTTAATACAAGTATGATATCTACTTCAATGTAAATTTATGGACAGAGTCTAAAAGGATATGTATCATGATTAGCAATGAGGAGATAATTATTTTTTATAATATATATTGTGAAATTAAAAATTCACTATCACGAATACTGACAACAGCAAAATAATAATTTAATAAAAATAAAGAAGACAATCATTGGACTGCAAAGCTGTTTCTTCCATAAAGCCTTCTAGTTCTGTCAGAATTCCTCACCCTCTGCTCTCCAAGTACCATCTGGGCCAGGCATGTCGGTTCTAGCATGTTCCAAAGTCAGTCTTACACAAGAGTTCATTGTTTCTGTGTTTGCTTCTCCCTCTGGATTGTAATCTTGAGACCTGGAACTGTGTCTGTGTCACGAACATTGTCTGTTTTCCAATCTTTACCACTTTCTGACAATTTCCCTGACTTAAGCCCAATCACAGATTACAGTGGTGCCCCCAGGAACTCTCCTTATCAGGTGGTCAACTAACCCAAGTTGGACCAATTAGGGTCCCTTCCTGGAAAATGATGAAATAGGGCAGAGGGAAGTTAAATCTGCAATATGTCAACTGCCATGTTCCCAACTAGAAGAAGCAGAGAACTGTTATGGAGAAGAGAGAAGAATGAAAAGACATATGTCAGGAACAAAGAAACGAAGCTTGCTGGTGTTGGAGACTCTGATTAAGTTTTGCTTCAGCAACATCCTTGTACCATTATATAAAGGTCATCCTTGCATCTTTATAATAAATACGCATGTTTTTGACTGACACCTCCTACTGGTTTCTGTTGCTTGTAACCAGGAGAAGTCTAATTAATAGTGAAGAGTAGTTTGCTTTTCGATTTTCCACTGCACCTACTTCCTAACAGCCTGTTTCCTAGTAGATGCTCAATAAATATTTGCAAAATTGGACTGAAGGTGGCATTCATTCCTCCTTGCAGGTGCTCGCCCAGCCTCTGTTTGGTACTTGCAGTGCTTCCAGCTCATCACCTCCCAAGACACCCCCTTCCATGAATGAGAAGCTCTGACACCTCCACAGTGGTCCCATGACCCCTCTTTATCATGGTGACTCTGCAAACATAGGAAGTCTTCTCTTTTCTGAGTTAAACATCCCCAGCTTCACCGACTATTCCCCATAAGGCACTATTTCCAGACCTTTCTTCCTCTGATAACAGTCCTCAGGACAAACTCCCATTTGTCAGTGTCTCTCTTAGAACAAAGTGCCCCAAATTGGCTCTTCAGAACTCAAGTTTCTGTGGCCTATGAGTGACAGGCAGAGCTGCGGGAGGTCACAGACAGACTCCACAGGGTTGAGAATTGGTAAGGGGCTATATTATTTTGCTGAGTATTTAAAAGAGAATTATTATCTGTAGGGAACCAATTGGAGATTGTCCTAATATAGAAACTCTTTGCTATTAAAAGTGTGTGAGTATGAAATTTGTTAATACCCATAATTTGGTTTGCTGATGTGAAACCCCAAGCACAAAGGGTTAGTGTAGCACAAAGCACACACTCCCCAATCAATCCCACAGTCCCTTCGTGACCGTGAATCACTCATACTCAAGGGGCAGCTGGCATTCCTCTAACTTGGAATTGAACTGCAGACTTTGCAAAGTCAAGTGGCAAGTAAGACTGTCAGAGCATCCTAGAGCCAGGAGGATACCTTAGAAGAGATCAGCTTGTCTAATCCCCTCATTTTACACATAAGCCACCTTAAATCCGTTGTGGAACAAGTGGGGCATTAATAAATAAAGTAAATTTTACCTATGAGGAAGCTGAGACTCAAAGCAGTTAAGTGGTCAACCCAAGAGCATGCAGTAGGTTGGGAGTGGAGCTAACACCCACCCTTGCAGGTCCACGGTTCTTTGCTCTGCACCTACCCCCTTGAGAGAGGAAGTCGGCACACTGTATGGGCAGCCTCTAGGTGCTAAGAGGCTTCTCATCTTCCCCTTGAGGACAGCAGGGGTAGACCAAGAGTCATTTGTTAAAAGCCAGAAATGTAGGAGCAGCTGAACAAATCAAAGCTTGCAATTAGGGAGCATACATCAACCACGTTGCCCACCCAGAACTTGTTTCCCAGCTGACCCTCTTCCCCAAAGGCACCCAGGGAGTCAAATCAATATTAGAGTTAAATTCTTCCCTCTTCCTAAAGGCTGAATTTGTGGAACTGTAAGGAATAGCAATCGATTAGAACACAGTCTGAGCTTTATACACATTTACAAATCTCTTGGCTTCTCCATAGACTCCTGAATCTTGCTTTATTTTGTGGTAAGACTTTGGGAGCCTGGAAGAATTGTGTCTCAATGCAATGATCAGACAGCACATGCCACCCTGTTCTCTGATGGCTTTCCCAAGCTCCAGCATCTCTGGTCTGTGGAAGATAATTGATGTATTTCACATGGGGAACAATCAAATTCTTCACCCGTAGTCATCACAGAGAGACCTGGGCATAGCAAGAAGGCTTCAGGCTGTTTGTAATGTGCAGAGGAGCCTGAGGAAGAGACCTGGTCAGCCTGCGCTCCCCAGAGTGGCTCAAGGGTGACAGAGACAAGCCAGGTCTTCCCTAGAGCTGAGTTTAGGTCTCTTGGGAATTGCAAAGATTGGCAACTTCATTTTCTACCTGAGAGGTGACAGAGACCAGAGGGACACTGTAGGGCTTGAGGAAAACAACATTCCACAGTGGAAGTGACCAAGAAGAGAAGAGGTGATTGCAAGAGTGGGCCGAATCTCGAAGGCTTGGAGAACACTTCAAGCCAGAGAGTTCCGTGTACAGGAAAAGCCATGACTCTGGCCCCACACCAGCCTCATACCTCCCCATTGCCCCGTTGGCACTTTTTTCCAAATAGAAAACCTCTTTAGTTGGCGGCTTTGCTTGGATGCCCAGTTTCTGATGCCTTTCAGAAATAACATTTATCTGGCTTTGAAGGTCTTATTCTGGGGACATTTCTTATTTTCCTTCTTTCTTATTTCAAAAAGAAAGAAAAAACAGCATCTTTGACTAGTCTGAGGGTGACACGAACGCCTGATTTTTATGCAATGTTGCAAGTGCCTTTCAGCAACACAATGGCAGGTTCCTTGACAATGTCATGTGTCTATTCAAAACAACCGGCATGCCAGTCAGCGGCCTGGGCGTTTGCACAGTGCTTGTTCTCTGTAGTGATAAGGCATGTTAGATTTTCCCATTCTATTTGAGAAATAATTCTGGTCTTTTTTAAGTCCCCTGCTTTTTTGATTATTTTTTTTCTTGCCTCTTTGCTGAACAATAGGACCTGTCCCTATTTGATTCCTTATGTGATGCTTGTGCAGTAACAACTTGGGAAAAAGAGAGTGGAGATGGGTTGGGGGTGCAGGGTAGAGGGGAGAACGTGATGGCTTAACAGTCTGAACCAGGTTCTGGGCACGAAAGGGCCGGCATTAAGGAGGGGCTGAGAGATTAGCGCTGATAATTTTGTTGGGTCATTTTGTGCAGCTCCTTTTGTTGGAAACCGGGGCTTGTCAGAGGATGGGCTAATTATCAGGCCTTCCATTCCCCTGTCTGGTCTACCACAGCAAACACTCTCTCTCCCTTTAGCAGGTACGTAATGCCAAGTGCCAAGACGGAACGTCTGCTTCCTGCCCCTGCTGGAAGCATGATGGATAAAAAGAGAAAATGGGAATAGGGACCGGGATAAGGGTTAGGAGGGTGTGAAGCCATCTTGTTTTGCAAATGGAGATAAAAAGGGCCCAACTGCCTTCTTACCCCCCAGGATCCCCAGTTGGGATTTGCTGGTTCTAATTTTCATGTCTCCAAATAGATTGCCTTTCCAACCAGGGTTATCAGTCAGTGTCGGCTGTGTAGTAAGCTACCCCAAAACTTACTGGCTTAAAACAACCGTCATTTATTTAGATCATGATTCTTCTGGATAATACTTTCCGGGCTCGGCTAGGCTGATCTCTGGGCTCACTAATGTGCTGGCGGGTTGTCTGCAGGGCTGACTGGCCTGCACAGTTGGCCCCACTCACACGTCTGGTACAGGCTGAACCTAAGAGGATGTCGGGGTCATGTGGCTCTTATAATTTAGCAAGCTAGCTGGGGGGGAGGGGAGTGGCAGAGGTGGGTTCCAAAAGCAGCAAGAGGGCAACACCAAAAGTGCACAAGGTTTTCAAGCCCTTCCTCTGTCTTCTGTGTTAATGATGGCCAACTCAAGTCAAGGAGTGGAGAAATCAACTTCTGAACTCCACCACTGCATCGGAAGCCAGGCGAAAAGAATTTGTGGCTATTTTTCCTTTTGTCTGCTACAACTTGAGTAGTCTGGATTCTCCCTGTCCTCTTGTCACCCAGGAAGACACACACACGAATAATAGATTGAAAAAGCTTCAAGAGAGCTTCCTTCTTGAACACAACAGCCAATTATTCTCATGTTGTTCATTTTCTTTGTGTTTCTACTAATGTGTGCCTGCTGTTGTTTTGCTTTATACCCTTTTCACTTGGCAGAATTTCAGAGCCTGCCTAGCCTCCTCATTTTGTGGATGAGTAAACTGAGGCCCAGTGAGGCAAGATGATGTGTCTGATGTCACCCATCCAGCCAGTGGAATACCTGAGGTCCCAGTCCCCCGACTCTAAGCCCAGGTATCTTGCTCCCATGCCAAACGCCTTATGAAGTTATTGTGTGCTTTTCTTCCAGCACACAAAACTAAATGGACAATGCCTCAAAGTTGTGTGTGAGAGTTTTGTGCCCTGCCTATTACCTGAAAAGGATTCAGAGTAGTTTTCACACAGAAACACAATGCGAAAAGGAACAGAGGCTGTTGGAGGGATGCAGAAGCAGTAGGTGCTCTCGGACCTCTGAAATGGATAGATGACACCACCTGGACCGCCTTACTCTGAGTTCCCCAGATGCTGAGACAAAAGAGAGAGATTCACTGAGTTACACAGATTTTATCTTCTAACAAAAGAAAGCTTACAAACTCATCTGTTAAGACAATTCGGTTTTGCTGGCACAAATCTTGAGTAGACATTTACCAGATATAACTTTGTCTAGAGAACACTGAGCAGCATTTTGGACAGTGTCGTTTATCATAATCCCTACATCACATTTATTTGCTGTGTCCCTTGCCTCCTACCCCACGGTGCCTGGCATGGTGTATTGCCCGCAGTGGGTGCCCAATTAATGCTGTGGGCTGATTGGTGTGTGACATCAGTCATTTTTGACTCCTTACCAGGGGTGGAGTCTGTAGCCCTGGGTGAGTGAACCAGGCTATTTGGAAGGCTAAATTAATTGATTTACTATTGATCGAACTACAAACCTCTGTCCAGTATCTCTGGAATCCATAGCTTCCACCATTGAAGAAGCACTTCAAATTCCGTCTGGGTTTTATCTAAGCAGAGCAGATTTGTAAATCGCTGCATAGATCAGACCAGAATTTCAGCCCCCACCTTATTACCTACTCATGAGTAGCACTGAGCAGATTCTTTCACTTCTCTGAATGCCTACCTGTTCATCCCACATCCAGGTACTTTCAGGATCAATGGATGTGACATGAGCACAACTCTAAGTGCAGTGCAGATGTAAGGAAGCTTAGTGATACTCTTAGACTCTCGGTTCAGAGCTCAGCTGAACTTCTTTCTTTAGTTTCAGGACTTGAATATCTGATTTTACCCAAATCAAGTGGTTTTTGGTAACATGAATTACAGAAAAAGGGATGAGAGGCTAAAGAGTCCCCATGGGACCAAACTACCACTACCATAGCTGGTATTTGGCTGGAGCTCTTTGTAGGGTTAGAAGCTCCATCCTCCAGCAGTGGGGTGTGGTAGATGGCAGGCTCCTTCTACAGCCTGTGTCCTGCTCTATCACTTGGTCTGGGGAAGTGCATCTCAAACTCTGATGTGCATGTGAATTCCTGGAATCTTGTTAATATGATTCAGTGGATCTGGGATGGGGCTGAGAATCTGAATCTCACATATCCCAGGTGAGCTGCCAGTCCAGGGACCAGCTCTGAGTATAACTAGTGATGGAAGAACCATCACCACACTGACGGATAGGACTCATGCGGCCTCAGTGTGTCCAACTCAAAAGGCACTGTCTGAGCAGGGAATGCAGCTGTGGTGGGTCCTACATACCCCTACACTTCAGAGCAGGTGGGATAAGAAGGGCCTAGAGTGTGGAGGAAGTGCTTTTTTTGTTGTAGTTCTACCATAAACCCAGGGTCTTTCTGGAACTCAGGACGCGATGAGGTAGGCATGAGGGTTACAATTTTCTATTCTGCCCTGGCTGTTCCACATTTAAGGTGGGAGAGGTACAGGCTGTTGAGCAATCTGGCTTCCCACCATGTTTAACCAACAAATGAAATCACACAGGATGTACTCTTTACTAAGCACCTTCACATACATTATCTCCCTTAGTACATTCTGTAGTGTAGATGTTTTTGCTAACCCCTGTTTAGAGATGAAACAGACAGGCACAGAGAGGTCAAGCAAGCATGCTAAGGTGACTCAGTCAGGAAAGGCCGGTCAAGCTTAAAGTCTGATCCTGCTCTCCAAAGTCTACATCTTTCTAGGACACTGCATGAGCTCAAAAGCCAATAAGCCAGAGGGCAGTCCAGTGAGGAGCCCTTGCCCTAGGGCCCAGCAGGTGCCAGCAGCCAGGGGAGAATCTCTCTCCCCATTTAGAAAGGAAAGGACCACCCCCCAAGCCCTGTGTTTCTTTCCCACTCCATGACAAACTGCCTAAAGCACAGGAAGTGCAGTCACAATCCGAATGTCACCAGGGACAGAGAGGGGAGTACACCGAGATGCTAATCAATTACTGAGGAAACTGACAGTCTGGGGGTTTTCACTTAAAAACAAGTTAAAATATGTCACTTGCTTTTTATTATTTTTTAAGAGTGCAGTTAGACATGGGGAGTTTAGCATGAATAACCTCAGATTTATGTGCCGATCAGATGGATCCTTAAACTTCCTAAGTGCTTAAAGTGTACACATTTTAACTTGAAAAATTACCAGGTTTGTCTAAAGAAAAATTTTCAAACATAAAACACGAAGCTCATTTGAAGGGGGAAATTCTCCAATGGAGTGAACCCAGCCTGTCATAAAAAAGTTAAGCCAGGCATAAAGGAAAATGTCATATGTGTGGGAAAACCAGCTGTCTCTCCTCTTTATTTCTTTTTTTTATTTTTATAACCTAGATCAGATTATGGGAGAATATATGAATGTCTGAGGCGGGGCGTTGGGAGGGCCACAGGAGAGTGAACCTTACTCCCCTGGGTGATGCTGAGCTCTCTCTTGGAGAAT
This sequence comes from Sapajus apella, assembly GCF_009761245.1. Lineage (NCBI taxonomy): Eukaryota > Metazoa > Chordata > Mammalia > Primates > Cebidae > Sapajus > Sapajus apella. Next base: position 19,134,002 of record NW_022436956.1, read on the forward strand.
GCATTTTTTTAAACTTCTAAATAAAGCACTCTAGAGTGGCACATTTATAACCAGCAAAGAATTACTCAAATAAGAAACGCTGTCAGCTATTTATTTTAAAAGCTTTTTTCCTGAAGGAGAAGGGGAAAAAAAATCTCCCCACTCTCCTCCATATGTCTTCAAAAGGTTCGTGGGTGAATTCTTTCCTGGCTTTATTCTTCTCCTTAGGAGAGGAGCCTGTCTCCTGGCCACAGGATTATTTCTGTCCCTCTTTCTCTCTTCTCTCCTCCCAGCAAAACCATCTATCCACCTTCCATGAAAAAGGGAAGCTCACGAGAGTCTGTTGGAGATGGGACATGTTTGAGTGTATGCTTGTGGGGTGCACAAGGGATTCTTTGTCAAATTCCCGCAATGACACCCAACTGGAAAAAAGGAAGAGAAGGAGAGAGGGATACAAGGAGAGAGGAAGAAATACAAAATAGAAAGGCAGAAGCAGGTGCAGCATGAGGACTGATTTTTTAAAACAAAGAAGAAGGGAGGCAGAAGATAAGAGTTTCTTTTTTTTTTTGGACGGAGTCTCACTCTGTCTGCTACAACTGGCCAGGCTGGTCTCAAACTCCTGACCTCAGGTGATCTGCCCACCTTGGCCTCTCAAAGTGCTGGGATTATAGGTGTGAGCCACTGCATCTGGCCTAAGAAGAGAAGAGACTGAGAGGAAAGGGAAGATTAAGGAAACAAAGAGGAGCTCTTAGTCTATGGCAGCAATGTGGGATTGAGGGCTGGGTCCCCATCGTCCAGCTCCTGCTGCTTTTAGATAAACATTTCCCTTTTGGTCCCATTTCTGATCATGCCTGAGGTGTGGACTCAAAGCCGAGAGTGGATACCATTCAGTGTTAAGTTGCTGCAACTCAGGCTTGGTTGTGCACTTCCCTTTACAGAAAGTCCTGTATCGAATGGGGTAAGCTGGGTCTGCACAGTGGCCCCAAATGAAGGGAAACAGGGATGGACTTGTGGTCATGAAAATGCTGGAAAGACATTCACTGGGAACAGAATAGAGAGTTACACTCTGTTGAAAACAGCAATGCTAGTTGAACTGACTCCTTTTTCTTCTTAGTAGGTGTCACCTAGGCTGAAGTAGAGGCCCAATTAGCTGATGCCTGGCTGGTGTGGTGAGAACACTATGCCTGCCTACTGCCTTCTGGTCTCCTATCTCCTTCCGTTAGAATCCTGCCAATTTCTCAGATTTTCTCCATCATGTACCCATTGGCCAGGACTGACCTCCTTCTCTAAAAGCTTTACTTGTATTTCAGAATTGGCACCTTATCCCATTCTGGTCTGTTAGTTATTTGAGTGTACACCTAAGGCCAAGGATAGGCTGGTCCTTTTTTTTTTTCTTTTTTTTTGGGGATGGTGTCTAGCTTAGTCAACAGCCTGGAGTGCAGTGTGGCAAGATCTCAGCTCACTGCAACCTCCACTTCCCAGGTTCAAGAGATCCTCCTGCTTCAGCCTCCTGAGTAGCTTGGATTACAGGCATGTGCCACCATGCCCAGATAGTGTTTGTATTTTTAGTAGAGACGGGATTTTACCATGTTGGCCAGAATGGTCTCGAACTCCTGACCTCATGATCCACCTACCTCAGCCTCCCAAAGTGCTGGGATTACAGGAGTGAGCCATCGCCCCTGGTCGGCTGGTTCATTTCTGTATTTCCCACAGTGTTTGGTGCAGAACAGGTGATCAATAAAAAGACTCAGGCTATTACTAACACAATAGTCAACACAGTAAGGGCTACCAGAGGGCAGGCATTGCTTCAAGCACATGTGTTTGATCCCTAGAATTCTCACAGCAGCCCTGTGAGAAGATGCTATAGTTGTCCGTACTTTAGAGATGAGGCATCTGAAGTGCAGGGGTTGAACAACTTGCCCAAAGTCATGCAGCTTGTAGGTAACAGGGCTGGGATTTGAACCCCGGTATCTGGTGCTAGAGCAGGGCTTCTTCAACCCATGTACTATGTCCCTTGAAAGCCTCACTTGCTACACACGGTCCAGTTGAACAATTTAGTAAACGTTTTTTATTATGTTTAATGGTCCAACTATAAGGCCATTCATTAGCCTTAAAAGTTATTATTATTATTTTGGTCATGTTTATGCTGTGCACTCCCACACAACCTCTGCCGCGAGACGCACAACAAACCAACTCTGCACGATTCAGATGTGGGTCTGCTAAGCCCAACACTCTATTCGTTTTTACTCTGTAACATTGGACATGGAGTTGGAACAGCACAGGAAAGATCAGAATTCCAAACCTGTCACTTATTCACCTGGCAGAATTCACTGGAATGATACTGCCTTGCAGTATTCACTGGAATGATTCTCTTATTATTGAGAATTCACTAGCATAATACTGTCACATGCCTATAAGAGAACCTGGCACAAAATCACTCAGCATAGTCTTGGCTCATTGCAACCTCCACCTCCCGGGTTCCAGCAATTCTCTGCCTCAGCCTCCTGAGTAGCTGGGACTATAGGCATCTGCCACCATGCCTGGCTAATTCTTGTATTTTTAGTAGCGTTGGGGTTTCACCATGTTGGCCAGGCTTGTCTCAAACTCCTAACTTCAGATGATCTGCCTGCCTCAGCCTCCCAAAGTCCTGGAGTTACAGGCATGAGCCACCACGCCCGGCCTGGTTTGTGATCCTAAACAAATGATTTACTTCTCTAATCCACAGTTCCCTCCCCTAAAAGATGGGGGCATGGCTATAGCTCTCACATGATTACTGCGAGGGTGAGGGGAGATGGCCTGCTTTAGTGGCTAAGCACAGACCCTGCAGTAGCCAGTGTTCAATAATGTCAAGTATGACTTTTTGAGCCCGAACAGAGAGGAGGACACACAGGAGGCACTCCACAGATGCTCATTGATGAACGCTTCCCTATAAAGTCTGTACTTGTGGCTCTTCTTCCAAAAAATTCCCCTTGAACAAGCCAACTTTACTAAAGCAGGGAGTGGGATGCAGCAGCTGTCAGTGTAGTCTAAGGGAGGCAAGAAGAAGGGAAAAGGAAATGTAACGGGAGAGAAAGGACTTGTCAAAGACACTCTCTGCATTGTCCCCGGCTCAGCCTGAGAGTAAACACTTTCTGCAGCCAGGAGCTACCCCGACTGTGTCTGCATCTCCGTCCTGCCAGTGACATGCAGAAGACACAGACATGGGTGCTCTTGTTGATGCTACTCTTCATTCACACACCATATCTCCCTAAGGTGAGCTGCTCTGGGATCTGCATTCCCAGCCTGGCCCTTCAATGTACATCCATCTCCTCAACTAAGAGAAAAGCATGGATCATTTGCTGTCCCATAAATAGCCCAAATCAGGGAGTTAGATGGCTTGAGTCCTTCAGATGCTCACAGCTTCTTCAGACACTCACAGCTTCTGCCAGCCATGGGTCACTTGTCTCTACAGAAGAATAGTCAGCAAATTCTCTGTCCACCTTATGAGGGTGCTAGAAAGCTCAAACAGGGTAACATGGAAAAGAACTTTAGAAGGCAGAAGAAGCCACTAAAAGCTAATGGGAAGGATTGTAATAATGTAATCATTATTAGGGTGTTATGATACCCAAGGAAACCTGTGGGCCTTCCACTACTCCATGAGCTTGCTCAGCTCTCTCTCTGATAAGAGCATATGTAAGCTCACATAGGCAGGCTTAAAGTAGTCACCTTTGTGAAAAGCTAAGAGAAGCCCTGCAGGGAGAGGGAAGAGCATGGGCAAAGGTCCTGTGGTAGGGAGGAGCTTCAGATGTTCCAGACACTTGCAGAAGACTAGTATAGTGAATATTCGCTGTTTGTATAGTGAATAGCTCATGGGTGGAGAGAAGTGATGTGTAGCAGGTGCTCAATAACATTTGATGAGTGAATAAATTGATTGGCGAGTGAATGGGTTGCTGGAGGGGTCTTTGGAGCCCCATTTGTCTGACCCTTTTCCAGGGGTTCACATCTCTGTAGCACCACTGAACAGTTCTGGTGGCCTTATCCTGAACTTTCTGGGGGGTTGCTTGCTCTACTGGCAGAGACCCCCCTCCAAGCTCCAGCAGCCCACCTAGCAATCAGACATCAGCTGGAAGCTCTGGCCTTTCCACTCAGCTGCTCTTGTCCACCCTGCCCACTGCAAGAGCCTCTCCTTTTCTCCTGCTCTGGCTCCCTCAGGGGACCACTGCCCGTGTTTATGAAAACTGAACATGTCATTCAAACCAGCACCTCTGGCCTCATGAAGCCAAAGATCAGGAGCCACTATTTTTACCTCTCCTTTCTGTCACTGGACTTTACAAGCAAAGGCTGGTCTCCCCCTTGGCAGTTCCCAGAACCTTGCAGACAGTAATGAGTCTGGGGTTGGTGTTAAGCTCAGATGTCAAACAGAGTGGCCAGGGCCTCCCGAAACGCCGAGAGAGCCGCGAGCTTCTCCCTCTACAAGGTCAGCTTGTGTGTAACACTTCATTAAATTGCTCAAACACTGAGCCGTGTCTTTAACCAATACCTTTAATGTCATTTTCTGCAGACTTAATAGAGGAGCATTAGCATACCTGTCAAGTCTTCCCATTTAAACTTCGAAGCAAGTGAAGTTTAAAGTGCCTCCTTCAGCCCACAGTGGATTTAGCTTCAAACTTTAAGAAAAAAAAAAAAAAAAAAAAAAGCAAGAAAGAGAAGGAGGGGAAATCCTCTGTAGGGCTGTGTGACGAATTAGAGGATGTTATCTTATTGCAACCTTTCGAGTCTCTCTTCCTGCCTCCAGGAAGTATACCTAGGCTAAGAACAGTGGGAGGCACGCCTCAGTGTTTATTATGACATGACCTTTCCTTGTCTCAGATTTACAGACTGGAACAGACTTCGGGGAGGTCCATTAGTCCATTCTGCTGCCCCCCCAAATTCATGCTGCTCAGAGTAGGACATGAACCACTCTGGTTAGACATAAAGACTAAGGTAAGGAAGGTGCTATGGCCTAAATATTTGTGACCCCTGCAAAATCCAAATGTTGACGTCTAATCCCCAGTGTGAAGGAATTAAGAGATGGGGCCACTGGGAGACGAGGAGATGACTAAATCATAAAGACTCCATCCACACGAATAGAATTCATGCCCTCATAAAAGAGACCCCACAAGGCTAGACAGCCCCTTCTACTGTATGAGGAAGCAGAAAGAAGATGTAATCTATGAGGCAGAGAGAGAGCCCTCACCAGACATAGATCTTAGACTTCCTAGCCTCTAGAACAGTAGAAGTAAATTGCTGTTGTTTATAAGTCACCCAGCTTAGGAAATTTTTGTTACAGTAGCTCTAACAGACTAAGGCAGAAGAGTATGGGGAGGGTGCATTATTGGGTGCAAAGCTAATTTGGATCATTTGGGCTGAAACTCTGAGGCTCCTTCTGAGTGGCCTGGGTAGCATGTGTGCACAGCTCAGTGTGTGTGGATAACTATATTGCTCTGTTCTTTGCCCTGGTGGGATGAGGAAAAGGAACTACAGCAGAAGAGGAAGCCAACAGGCAAGGGCCAGTGAGAGGGTCGGCAAAGGTCTTCGTAGTTTTTGAATGGAGTCGCTGTTTTTTGGGTCAGCCCTGAGCTCTTGGGAGACAAACCCAAGCTGTTAACTCATAATAGAGCCTGGCCTCTGGTCTGAGACCCTCACATGAAGAAGGTGTCTTAGACCATTCAGGCTGTTTAACAAAATACCATAAACAGGGTGGCTTATCAACAATAATTCGGAATGTATTTTTCATGGTTCTGGAGGTTGGGAAGACCAAGATCAAGGTGCTGACAGATTTGGTATCCAGTAAGGGTGCTGCTTCGTGGTTTAGACACAGGGCTTTCTTGCTGTGAAGTCATCATCTGGCAGGTGGGGCAAAGCAGCTTTCTGATTCTTTCTTTCTCTCTCTTTTTAATTTGAGATGAAATCTTGCTCTGTCATCCAGGATGGAGTGCAGTGGTGAGATCTCAGCTCACATTACAACCTCCTCCTCCCAGGTTCAAGCAATTTTCACACCTCAACTTCCCGAATAGCTGGGATCACAGGTGCTTGCCACCATGCCTGGCTAACTTTTTTGTATTTTTAGTCAAGACAGGGTTTCACCATGTTGGCCAGGCTGGTGTTGAACTCCTGGATTCAAGTGATCCACCTTCCTCAGCCTCCCGAAGTGCTGGGATTACAGGCTTAAGCCACCGTGCCCAGCCTGATGGCACTAATCTTCCAAGAGGACTCCACCCTCATGACCTAATATCCCCCAAAGGGGGCTTGGGAATTAGGATTATAACTTTGGTGTGAGGGGAGTGCACATTCAGCCCATAGCAGAATCGTTCATGAAGAACATAGTGATTAGAATGTTCCTGGAATCTGTTGGTGGTGGGGAATGTCCCTCTCAATAATCCATTATTTGTTGCCATGGAAGGATAAGACCAGGACTCTGTGTTCTGTGATCTTGGCTGGACCAAAGACCAGGCATTCAGCCTTAGAGAGTCTCATCTGTGAAATGGGTTCATCTATGAGCGGGGGCTCAGCTCTCACAGAGGTGAGGGTAGAGTGGGCCTTGAATACTCAGCACTAAAGGCTTGGCAGGAGTTAGGAAACAGGATAATGAATGTGCCTCTATCATTAAACCACTAATCGTTAATTATCCCCCTAGACATCACATAATGTGCTACCCAGGCAAAAATAAAATTGCTTGAACTTTTCTACTGAGTTCCAGTTTTAAACAAATTACTCGCGTCAAAACTATTTACCAAAGTGAGTAATTTTAGATATTTATCAGACTTCATAACATGCTTTAATTAGCACCAGCTAATAAAGTCCTCATGTAGTTAAGCACACATACATCCCTTGTTGTTTTTTATTTTGAATTTTTGCTTATGATAATTCTTTGAAATGATTTGATGCCTGGCTTCCAGAATACATGTATGTGCATGGAGGTGTGTGCCTTTGCATGCATATGTTTCCAATGTCACTGTGTAATGAGATGCCATGCAATTAAAGCACCCACTTAATTATTAATGCTGCAATTAAGGCAAGAAAGAGGAGTTTCTCTTTCAAAAGTGGAAAGTTGATCCCTGGCTCCCAGTGCAGTGGGAACTAGAGCAGACTGGCACTCTCGCCCACCTGGTCCCAGAAGGCAGATTAGACAGCGTGACTTGTGCCTGGATGCCCTTAGGGAGCGAGCAGGTCTATAAGGAGCCTGCTGGTTTCCCTGACATGCTCCTCCGGAGAGGCTCCAGAGTGAGGATGGCAGTGGTGACAGTTCACTCCCAGCTCAGAAACCTGTCACTCGGAGATCAGCATTTTAACTACCCTCTGCCCCTCAAGAAAAAAAAAAAAAAAAAAAAAAAAAAAAAGGACACCTTAATTTATCCTTCTGATTGGCTTGATAGCTGTCAGAGTGACAACCTGTCTCTGGCTGAAAGGGACCTGGTGTTAGTTCTCAGGCTGGCTTTGTGTGCATTATATGGTCTGCTTGCTCCGGGAAATGGCAACACTGAGAGAACTGCACTGCACCCTGATATCTGCTCTTCCCCAGCTCCTGCCTCCCTATTCATTGGCCGTGGTATTCAGGGCCAGACAGGCCGTAACTCCAGACTGAAGCAGGGAGCCATGACTTCTCCTTTCCCCATGCTTGGTGTACCCAGTGAATGCTCCAGGCCATAGATGGACCCTTCCAAAAATATTCGACAAGATTGACCATTGCCTGTGTGTTTGAGATAGGGCCACCCATGACTCCGGCATACGGATGCCTCTGAGAGTCAACTGGTATCCTACATAAAGTCTAAGATTTAATTTAACCTTCACATAAGACTGTGCAGTCCTTGTACTTTCTTCTGTCAGGAAATGAGTTTGATAACTTAGGATGACAATATCATCTGAGAAGCTGCTCTTCCCTAAAGGGCTAGTATGTTCCTTAGTCTTTGTAAATCCATGCTTTTTTATGTTTTGGTAAACATTAAAAAATCCCAGACCCCTTAAAAGCCCCAGAAATTCTAATACAACTTCCATACTTTGCTGAGAAGCCCTCATATGTGATTGACAGTTCTCCTTTAGAGTATCCTCATTAAGATTTTGTCAAGGTTTGCTGTCTGCAATTTGTGTTTTAAACTAGATTTTTTGTATGTGTGTTCTAAGTATATTTTAGCATTTCTTTTCTTTTTCAAAGTACACAGTGCTTCCCTAGGGGATGTGTATACCTTTCCCTGCCCTGCATGTCTCAGTTTAGAGGCACACTTACAATACATAGCTACTAGCTACATGGGGCTATTGAGCGCTTGAAATGTGGTTCGTCCTAATTGAGCTGTGCTGCCAGTCCAAAATACACCCACAAACAGTATGAAATAAAGAATATAAAGCATCTCAATAATTTTTATATTGATTACATATTGAAAGAATACAATTTTGTCCATGTTAGGTTAAATAAAATGTATTGTTAACGTTAACCTAAATTGCTTCCTTTTACTTTTTCAATGTGGCTATAAGAACATTTTAAAAATGTGTGGATCTCTGTATTTTTATATTGGCCAGCACTGATCTAGAGGATCATGACAGCTTCAGACATCTATTGCAGCTGAGGGCAGAGGGGTTGCCCTGCATTGACCTGGCTTTGTCCAGCTCTGCTGCTCCTCTGCTGGCCTTGGATATATCTCTGCTTCTCTGGGCCTCAATTCCCTGAGAAAGTTGACTATGTAAGATGGCCAGTGAGATCTGGTCTGGTGGTAAACAATAGGATTGTCATCTCTTGGGGGTACCTTATAGAAGGCAATGGATTCTCTCTGCTAGCTTTAGAGTTGAGGCCATCATTGCAGCAGAGAAGAAGGGTCATAGTGACCTCTGGCACTTCTGATTGGCTCTCGGTTGCCTTGTACCTTCTCTTCCTAGTCACCTTGGGAATTAGACTCAAGCTCCCAAAGGTAAGGCCATATGAACCTCAACCTCTCTATCGTAGTTCTCTCATTCCATTTTTCCAGGCCAAACAGCACCTGCGGAGGGACACACCTGTCCCGTCCTTTAACCCATGGTGATATGTCGCTGATCAGCACAATTGACTCTAATAGCTCCCCAGGTGGATTCCAGAGAGCAATGAGCTGAACATAAAAATCCCTTTATTATTGCCATTTCACTTTTATATACCCATCAAGCTTTCATATTTAATCTCCTACATCACAATAGCTGATCATTTTTAACATTTGACATTGATAGAGTGCCCACTGCTATTATTCTGACATACTATAAAACATTACACCCATTTGCAACAGAAAAGGCCAAGAATCAATACTCAGCCCCATTTTCCACTGTGGCTGTAAATCACGAAGCACCTAACAAATTGGTTTAAGTAGAAGAAACTTCAGAACCAATGAATGGCCTGACCAATCCCCACCCCCTGTTAGAACTGACAGGGACCTGGAGGCTGAGGGTGGGAGAAGTGAGGAGGGGAGAGAGGGCTGGAGGGAAGCCAGACTGCTTTGTAAGGCAACCAAGATTGTTCAGGGATAAAAATTGTCCCTCTGTCTGAGCCTTAGAGACACCTACAGAGAATAAGGACACCTGTCCTCTGCTCATGTCTGCTTTAGTCTTGACTCTCAGCAAGCAGCTGCACGTTGGGAAGCTGGCGACTTCCTAATTCCTATCCCATCTTTCTGTAGACTCAGAGACCCATTTTCAAGATTATCAGACTATTTTTTTTAATTGTCCCATTCCTTGGAACAACAAGATATTAAAATAAAATGCCTTTTATTTGGCTATTTAATCAAATTGACTTTAGGATGCATTGATCAGATAGTTCGAAATGGCCAAAGCTAGAGGTTAAGAAAAGTCACAGATTTAAGCCTTGCTTAAAATATGTAAGGTAAAAGGTTGGGCTAAATATTCAGTCATTATCTTTGTCTTTGAAGTGATGACATTTAAAAAATCTAAAAGTTTAAAATATTCAGAAAATTGCTATTGCTTTTTATTCTTTGGGCATCATCTAGATCCAGTCTAAGGCTGGGATGATTTTGTTGGGCTCCATCAAAAGCTTCTTTCAGTCCAAGTTGCTTAGTTGAAAATACATGAGCCTGTGGTCTGACTGTGGGCAGTTGCTGGGATGTTGGAATGTTCCCGGACCTGATTCTAGGAGAACAGAAGGGGAAAGTAGCTTATTTATCCATTTATTTTCAATTCAGGACTGGATTTCTTATAGAAACCTGGCATATGAGTATAAACATTTACCTGACTTTTCTGCAAGAGGTACACTCCTAAAGCCACACAGAGACCAGAGTTTTGCAGAACAAATTCCTTTTTTTCGATTAACTTACATTATAATTTCAGAAATGATTTGCCTGCATTTCAACTAGCAGCGATTGATTCTTTACATTATCTGTCTTACTCAACCCCTTAATGATCCCACGTTAAATGAAGAACTTTTGTAAAAATGGATTCTTTGGAAAAAGAACACACTCTAGTGATTTGTGGATGATTTTGGACCTATATTGCACATTGGAATGACACAGGTGGGAGCTCACTAGAGGCAGAATTGTAGAGGTTCTTTTGTAAGCTTGGTCTAGTGCTAAGAACATCAGATCGTGAATGAGGAGGTTTGAGTCTCATCCTGCTATTTTCCAATCTTGTGATCACAGGATAGATGAGATATATGACCTCTCTACGCATTTGGTTTTTCATTTGTAAAGTGGGGATAATAATTTTTTATCTCAGAAATGAGATAATGAAAATAAAAGAATTTATTATTACTGTTATTACTGATAAGGCAATAATAATAGTAATATACGATGAGAAAAGAAACAAGATAAACCATTTTTATATCAGTTCTATTTTATACCAATGGTAGCAAAGCATAAGAAACTCAAATCTAGGTTCCTCAGTTTTGTGCCCTAGGAAATGAGAGTCAGGCAGATCCAAGTGAATTTTAGAGGACCTCTAAGCCTTAGAAAATTTTGACTTGTGCCATGCGTTGCTTTTTCTTTGAGTGTATTTGGGCATATGTTAATATATTTATCAACTCAGTTGAGAAACATGTATTGAGTGCCTACTGTGTGCCAGGACTTGTGCTTCTTTCAAAATGTATAACAAAAGCGGACAAGATAGTGGTCCATGTCGATTGTCTATAGATGAGGTTTTCAAGCTCTCTGCACATCAGAATCACTTCCCAGGCCCAACTCCAACTCTACAAAATCATAATTTCTCATGGTGGAAGTTGAATGCCTATATGTTGACAAATTCCCCAGGTAATTCCAACATTTGGGCCACTGGTCTATATGGAAACAACCTATCAATCAGCCATGACCAGGAACCATGCTTCTCTCACCAACTGCAGTGTTCAGAGTGGGAAATTATGTTGAGATTTCTGATTTCTGGTTTTCCTAAAATGGGGACATGACTAAAGGCTGATGTGCTCAGCTGGTACGTGACCCCTGCAGGGATATGGACATGGGCCAAGTCCTTTGTTCTCAGCATACAGTTCTACTGCTGGCTCGCTCCAAAATAGCCTGGTTTGTCTGGCATCCTGGACTGCAGGCCTCCTGTCTGTGGGCCCAGAGGATGACCCAGAAATCCCATTGTTCCTTTTATCATCAAGCATGGATTGGTTCTCTTTGGACTAAGTCTCTGTTTCGTGCTTGAGAAAGAGGAGGAAGAAATCAAAGGAAGAAAGGGAAGGAGGTGTAAGTCAGCTCCCTGGCGACTTAGCCACATTGTTCTCAGAGCTAAAGCAATACTCCGAATACTGCACACTGCTATTCACCTGCAAAAGAGCTTTTCCAGAGCAGTTTTCCCGCAGTCATCACGTGTGAACCACCTCTCAACAACCCTATGAAGAACCTGGGGTAGATGTCACAACTTCCGTTTGATGGATGATAAAGTTGAACTTCAGAGCATTGCAGTGACTGACTTTGCAAATTGAACAGGCACGTGATCCCCAGGGTGAAGAGAGTATCAGTTTTGATCACCTTTGTACCCTTTAGCATATTTCTAGCAATATAGGAGAACCTTGAAAATACTGTATTTGTTAAATGAGTGAGTGAACAAATGCAAAAGAAAAGCAATCAGTTAGAGCTGGACCAGCATCAGACTCTCTCCTAGATCCAGAGGCTGATGACCCAGAGCTCTCTAGCTTCACCAAAGAAAACTGAACTGAGGACCTCTCCCTGTCCCCTGCTAACCTGCCCCAGTGAAGTCTTATCATTTTCAATAATCATGTTGCTTCAAAGGTTGCTGGAGCCTTTTGCAATCCTCTTGTGATGGGCCCTGAGTGGCCCTTTTGATGCCTGTTTTCACTTTTTGCCTGAGCCTCAGTGAGGTTTGGCAAACAAATTTGTACCTTGTCTTGTGGTCTGGACTTTCTGGATGGGGAGCTATTCTTGTCTTGCACTTGCTTCTGATGATTTTGCAATATCATGATTTCAGTGAAATGAAAATGCATCTTATTCCCACAGAACTGCACAGAGCCCTTTGATGGGAGCCAATCTCGTAGTGTTGTAGTCTGGTAGAGTAGTGTTGAGGTGAGACAGTGGCAGAGCTTCCCAAATGAAAAGGTCTTAGAGGAAAGAAAGGGCAGAGAGCCCATCAGAAGTCACCCCGAACTCCCCCGCCAGGGACATTCTCAGCCCAGCTAAGTGAGAACCCGCATCTAACCTCCCCTGGCTAGGAGCTTTTACTTAGCACTAAAGTCCATTTCTTGAGCTGAAATGTAAATTGCATTTCTTCTTGCTCAATCCTCAGTGAGTTTGGAGAAGCTGCCCTGCATTTAAGCCCAGAATGCTGGAATACACAACCAAGCAAAACTGTAGAGTATCTTTCCTGAGAGTGCTGGAAGGAAAGATGAGAAAGTTTTGCCTCTTAAGAGTTCCGTAAGACGCAGGCTTGCCTAGAGGCAGGGGCTGGAGCAGGTGACCTCCTGCACAACCTCGGCTGTGTCCAATTTTCTGTGACACAAATCCATCTCTAGCAGCAAGTTTCAGATGACGGGAGGACAAGAGGCAGGAGCCCAGATCCTGTCCTGGCAATGAGGAGAAAAATAAGTTGCAACCATGGAGTCATGCAGACCTTATTACAAAGGAGCCTAGGGGCCAGACAGTACTAAATAATTCTGCTTTTCAGACACATTTGAGCACCCCAATCTGCCCTCAGTTCCCCCTTCCACTTGGCCCAGGTGGCCAGGACCCAGGCTGCCTTTTGTCCTGTCAGAAGTGACCCTTTGATATCTGATCTCCCATCTGCTGGGCTAGGCATGTGGAAGAGACAGCTGGCATAGCCCCTCCCAGGGGACTGCAATTAGGGGATATTTAATCCTGTCACCTGGTTCATTTACAGTGATGGATTTGGGCTGGAGCGCTGAGTGGCACCAAGAGGATATTGGATTACCAGGGCCCATCCCCTTCACCCCTCAAAGAGAGCTGGCCTTCCCCTGCCCCTGCACCTGTCTTCCCTCACCCCAAGGTGAGCCACCTGGCTCCCATGAATTAAGAGCAAGCACTTGCTGTCAATCCCCTCCCCCAACTGCTGATATTTCACCTGAAACCACCTGCAGATGTGAAAACATCAATGGGATTTTTACCCACATGAGTACTCCCCTGGCCCCTGCTTATTTTGGAGGTTCTGACTTCCAGATTCTGGAGCTCTAGGAGATTTCACATCATTTCACTTTCCAGACTCTCGATGCTGTGAACTTTGCATTGACCGCTGTTTATTTTGAGGGCCTTTTTCTGAACCACAGTATCAGTCTAAATTTACCTAATTTATCCCCCTTTAGGCTAGCCAAGAATACTGGAAGGAGATAAGACTGGGACCCAAAGATCCGGATTCAGTGATTTTTATTAAGTCATTCCTTTTCCTTGGATCTCCATTTACTCATCAATAAACTAAGCAGATTGGATTAAGTGTTTTGTAAGGTGCCTTCTAGGTGAGGAATAACTTGGGCAAAGTCATAAAGTGAGGAGTTTGGATTAGACAATGGGAAAATTCCAAAGGGGGATCCGATGGATACACAAACAAAACAAGATGCTTATTAGAAATGAATTCAATGTGGAATAAGCACTAGTGTGCCTAGAATAATTTTAAGGTGGCCTCAGTGATTTTAGGTGACCCCCATGAGATAGTTTTCATCAGTCTTCCATCCGCTCATCGGCCTGAGGTTTTAAGGAGCCCACACAAAAGAGGTAGCTTCAACTTTCTGGACGTTCCAGTTCAATGTATCTTAAAGCATTCTTTAAGGATGGTGGCCGATCTCTCCACAGGGCAAATTCCATATTTCAGGAGTGGGGAGGAATCTACGCTCACATGGGAAGTTCTACTGCTCTTACTTAAGATTTTGCACAACAGCTGTCGCTTCCCATGAGATAGACCAGATATGAAGCCTTTCTGGGGGTCAGGGGGTCATCACATCATTTCTCTGATTCAAATTGTTCCATGGCTTTCTGTTACACTTGGAATAAGATCCCAATACATTACCATAGTTACTAAGCCCGTGTGATCTGGCTTTGCAGTCTTCTGTCTTAATTCGCCTCCTTAATGCCCTCTCACTCCCTGCGTTAGACCAGTGTGTGTGTGCCTGTGTGGGCCAGCACGTGCACATCTCTTAGAGTTCCCAACCTTGTCCTTGCCTCAGCAGCTTTGAGCTTGCAGTTCTCTCTGCCTGGAATACCCTTTCCTTAGTTCTTGATATGGTCAGTTCCTTACTATCCTTCGAGTAGTAGCTCAACTATTTCCACTTCAGGGAGATCTTCCTGGACCTCTCTGTGTGACATCACTGTTTGTTCTCTTAGTATCCATATGTTATCTCCATAAAATAAAGTTGCAGATTTTCTTTTTTCTCCCACTTGAATGTAATCTCCATGAAACCAGTTCACTTTTTTCTTTTGTTTAAAATCATATTCCTAGAATACAATTTTAGCACCTAGAATAATAGCTAGTATATCATAGTAGTACAATAAATATTTGTTGAGTCAATGAACATGGAGTTCCTATTGTAGGGTGAGGACTGAGGCCACATTTCTGGATGTTGTTTGATGAAGGCAGATTACGAGCTGGGCCAGGAGCCTCCTCACCGCCCCACCACCCTCAGCAGCAGGTGCCTGTGCTTCCCACCTCCAACCTTGAGGTAGATAAACAATTGTCCCCCTGCCTTTGCCCTCTGCTGACCTACTCAAATTACCTGTTCCTATGATGATCAAAGGGGTTGGAACAAAGACTCATAATCGAATGAGTTCTGTGCCACATCCTGGAAATGGGGGCACTTGCAGAGCGAGTACAGCCCTGGGAGAGAGCTCTTGAGAGCAGCAAAGCTGCTGCCTTCAAAGGGTTGATGTGAAAGCAAAGGGAGAAGCACTTGAGGAGAGAGGATTTCTCTCCAGAGAGGGGAAGCACTTTAAGCCCGTCACCCCACCCCTCTAGCCACAGAGATGAGTGTATGCCTGTGAGTGTGTGTGTATGTACACATAAGTGTGTTTGGCGTGTGTCTCCAACAGTGGAACAGAACATCTCTGGCAAGCACTATGGCTCTGAACTTACAGATAGTCAGTGGCCCACTCTCCTTCTCCACCCATAGTATAGGGAATTCTGCAAATTTTGTTTATCTTGCCAAGGCGTCCCATATAATTTATTGTCTTTCCAAGAAGCTCCCCAATTAACAACTCCTGCCTGTATGGTTTTCCTGAAATCCATCAACATCTGTCAGAATTTGAAAATGTGACTGCTTTTAGGTAATTAGATACCTCATCTTAAGACATGTTCTAAGGCATGTGCTCTGTTTTCTGTTCCATTGATAAGCTTCTTCAAGGCAAAATCTATATTTTGTTTTCCATTTGTTACCCTCTCCACAAGAGTCCGAAGACAGAAGTTTCCTCAGTGTGCTTGTTGTCTGAATACATTTTTGTAGTGTGAGAACTCTTGGATGCTGATTTTATTTTACTCATTAATTTATTTAAAATATTTACTGAGGCCCATTATGTGGCAGGCACTGTGCTTAATGCTGGAAATTCCACGTCGAAGCTCACAGTCTGGGGCAGAGATGGAAACACACACAAATAACTATAATACAGTGTGGTAAGTGCTATAATATAGGTACTGTATGCTCAGAGTGCTACGGGAACTCAGGAGGGAGCTTATGAAATAACTCAGTTAATGTTCCAATGTCTAAATGTGAATGTTTAAATAACGTCTTTCTTTTCTAAATGCTTCCTGCTTTTCATGGCATCTTTTTACCATTCATTATCTTATTTGCTGATTGTTGCTATCCCATTAATAAACTCTCACTCCACAAACTCACCCTTATACAGAGTAGGTGCTCAAGAAACATTTCCTGAAAGACAGAATAAGTGAATGGATAGTCAATGTTATTACTATTGCTGACAGTTAGATAAACAAAATGTCACAGAGTGATTTGCCAAAGCTCATAAACGTGCATTAAATACCTATTACATGAGGGCCACTATCTACTACGCTACTACAGATAAAAGAAAGTACAAGGCATGTTTCCACCTCCTTGATCTTCCAGTCTTTTTGGTAAAAAGCGACGTGAATCACAGGTAGTTCAGTAATAGTAGAAGAGACCAAGAACAGCTCGGGGAACAGCACGCGGCAGTCCATGGTTCACCACTGAGTGAATAAAGCAGACCGGGAGGACCTCAGGAGGCAGGTGAGGCTGCTGGAGAGTAGGGTGGTCAAAAAAGGCCTCACAAGTGAAGTGGAATTTGAACTGGATCTTAAAAGACTGTAAACTGAAAGAAAATAATAGGGAAAAAACAGGTAGAGAATAAAAGGTATGTGCAAAGGAAATGAAATCCAATAATTCCTGAGCACCTTGGCCAGATCCAGATCCAACAGGGAGGCGGCCCTCAGTGGTTGTGTCCATCTCTGCCTTACCACGTCTCAGCTCATGTGTTCCTGCAAATTCTCCCCATACAGCTCTTCACTCCAGCCCTCACCTGGCAGCTGGCCTGTCGGTGTTTAGTTATTCCCAATCCAGACCTACTGAATTGTTAAATAAAATAAAAATTCCTGGCCGGGCACCATGGCTCACTCCTGTAATCCCAGCACTTTGTGAGGCTGAGGTGGGTGGATCACCTGAGGTCAGGAGTGTGAGACCAGCCTAACCAATATGGTGAATCCCCATCTCTACTAAAAATATAAAAATTAGCTGGGTATGGTGGCATGCATCTTTAATTCTAGATATCAGGAGGCTGAAACAGAATTGCTTGAACCTGGGAGGTAGAGGTTGCAGTGAGCTTCACTCCAGCCTGGGCAGCAGAGTTAGACTCTCTCTCAAAAAGCAAAATAAAATATTCCTGTATAATCAACTTTGTCACCAGTTCCTACCTCTAATTGAAAACTGAGCTTCCTCCTGGTGGTCAGGGCTTCCTCTGTGTCCTCTCCATAAGACACTCTTATTCTCCCATTCACCTAGTGTCATCTACATAAGGGAAGGACTGAGGGCCAAAGTCCTGCTAATTCCCCACCTGTTTCTGGATCATTATTCTTCCTCTTATGTGGAAATGCTGCATCATAATTTGAGGCTCGTGGCATCTGCTAAGACCCCTCCTACCTCTATTCATTGATGCTGTCTGTCATCCTCCGGTTCAGTCTGTGAAAAACAATGTGGAGAATGACACTTCTGCTTAGGGATGTAATGATTATCTTCAGTGTGCCTTCTTAACCCTCAGTCACCCTGGACTTCAACTACTGTATGATATGGGAGTGTGGTCCAGAAACTGTTTATATTATGTGGCCCTGATCCTTTATCCCTAGGTCATAGGACGCAGTTAGATTCATGATCCAGGAGGACCAATCCAATCCTTTTCCCTAGGAGTTGACAGAGGAGACCAAGAGGTTAGTTTCAATCTGAGATGGTCCCTTGACCAGAGGAATAGCAAACTGGTGAGCTGTGTGGTAGCCATGTGTGGCCATGTGCACGTGAAGTGGGGAGACCAGCCTGAAGGAAGGTGGAAAAGACAAAGGCAGATGTGCAGAGAGAGGCATCTGACAGCTTTCTAGCCTGTTCTGAGACTCAACTGATTCTCCTTTATGTCCTTAAAATATTCCCGTGTCTTTGAAATTATCCCCACCTTCGCCCAAGCTTAAGTACTTTTGTTTCAAATTTTGCTTGTTTGTTTTTGATACTTACAACCAAACTAACTTTGCTAAAAAATAAAATTAAAGGTAGATGGAGACAATTGCCATCAAGTTTTGAAGTTTACAAAGGTAGAAATGACCCAGTTAAAACAAAAGGGCACTTTTGCTCTCAATTGATTACCTGTCTAATGGGAAGCATGGTCATTGTGGAAGAAGTGTGCCTTGTGGTTTTAGAAAAATGGTAAATCATTATCTGAAAATCTTCCACTAGAGTCATCTAGGAAATTTAATATTTAAACAAAAACAGTCTTGTTTTCTTTCTCAAGAAAAATGTTTTTACACGAATGAGAAAACTAGGACCCAGGGACTAGTTTGACTGATGTTGCAAATGTTGTAGAAGGGGTAGAATGGGAGAGATTTTTGTCTTGGTGACCTTGTGTTCACACAAAGCAGAGAAGTGAAATTGAGATCTATGCATAAAACCAAGATCAACTCTAAATGCACACACCCAATGAATATGTGAAATAGGAAAAAGAAGTAACTTATGAGCACAGGGAAACTATAAAGAGCTTTATTTGCTTCTGCTTGTGCTCTGGATGATAAAAGCAAATGTTCTCAGTGAACTAGAAAACCTGAGTCTACATACTCCATGGGTTTGAGGTCCAAATTTATTAATGACCCTGTTGTCTAGAAAGCCCAAGCTAGTAACTTAACATAAAAAGAGGTTCCTGTTCAACAGAACCCTGGGAACTGCTGATTGAAGAAAATGTTAATTTGCTTTGGAACTTTGTTCCCACAGTATGATCTGCAATAAATTTTCACAGAGAAAAAAAATTTCACTAAATGTGAGCTCACAATAAAAACAGACAAAATACACATAGACATGGTCTATCATGACTGAGAATCAGCATATGCAACTAACAGAAAGATTGGAACATCAAAAACTTAACATAATAGAATGGCAGTCTAAAAGATTGTATAGAATAATTGTATTTAAAATGAAATAAAAACCTTTAAAAAAGTAATGTAGACTCTATGACATGAACAATGCCCTATGAAACTGAACAGGCAAATTTGAAAAGGAACCAAATAGTAATAAAAATGCAAACTTTGAAACTAAAAGTTCAATGGAAACATATTGGAAATAGAATAAATGACATAAATAACTGACATGTGGGAGCTAAGGTATGAGGATGTAAAGGCATAAGAACGATACAATGGATGATACAATAAAGGAATTGGAAGGTGACGAGGTTTTAATCAAAGTGGGATATAATGAGAGAAATAGATGTTGTCTTAGTACGTTTCATGCTGCTATAACAGAATACCATAGACTGGTTAATTTTTAATGAATAGAAGTTTATTTGGCTCATGGTTATGGGGGTTGAGAAGTGTGAGACTGAGGCGCTGCATCTGGTGAGGGTCTTCTTGTTATGCAATTTCATGGCAGAAGGTGGAAGGGCAAAACAGTATTTGTAAGAGAGAAACAGAAAAGAGGCTAAACTCATCCTTTCATCAGAAACCCACTCCCAAGATAACTAGGCTTCTCCCACAATTATAGCATTAATTCACTCATAAAGGCAGAGCCCTTATGATGTAATCACTTTTTTTTTTAGGTATACTACATGCATTTTATTATTTTTTAATTTTTAATTTTTTCATAAGTTATTGTGGTACATGTGATATTTGGTTACATGAGTAAGTTCTTTATTGGTGATTTGTGAGATTTTCATGCATTCTTCACCTAAGCAGTATACACTGCACCATACTTGTAATCTTTTATCCCTCGCCCCCTCCCCACAAGTCCCCAAAGTCCATTGTATCATTCTTATGCGTTCACATCCTCATACCTTAGCTCCCACATGTCAGTTAGAACCTATGATGTTTGATTTTCCATTCCTGAGTTCACTTAGAATAATAGTCTCCAATCTCATCCAGGTCACTGCACGTGCTGTTAATTTATTCCTTTATATGACTGTGTAGTATTCCATCTTTATATGTATATCCTTGTTGAATATTGATACTAAAATCCTTAACAAAATGCTAGTTAACCAAATCCAACACCATATCAAAAAGATAATCCACCATGATCAAGTGGGTTTCATACCAGGGATGCAGGGTTGGTTTAACATACGTAAGTCAATAAACGTGATATACCACATAAACATAATTATATATATACCACAATTTCTTTATCCACTCGTTGATTGATGTGTATTTGGGTTGGTTCCACAATTTTGCTATTGTCAATTGTGCAGCTATAAACGTGTGTGCAAGTATCTTTTCTTGAATAATGACTTCTTTTCTTCTAGGTAGATACTCAGTAGTGGGACTGCTGGATCAAATGGTAGTTCCACGTTTAGTTCTTTAAGGAATCTCCACACTGTTTTCCATAGTGGCTGTACTAGTTTACATTACCACCAGCAGTGTAAAATTGTTCCTGTTCATTGCATCCGCACCAACAACTACTGTTTTTTTTGACTTTTTAATTATGCCAATTCTTGCAGGAGTAGGGTGGTATTGCATTGTGGTTTTGATTTGCATTTCCCTGATCATTAGCGATGTTGAGCATTTTTCATATGTTTGTTGGCCATTGATGCATCTTCTTTGATAATTGTCTATTCATGTCCTTAGCCTGGTTTTCCATGGGATTGTTTGATTTTTTCTTACTGATTTTAGTTCATTGTACATTCTGCATATCAGTCCTTTGTCAGATGTATAGATTGTGAAGATTTTCTTCCACTCTGTGCGTTGTCTGTTTACTCTGCTGACTGTTCCTTTGGTCAGGAAAAAGCTCTTTAGTTTAATTAGATTCTAGCTATTTATCTTTGTTTTTATTGTATTTGCTTTTGGGTTCTTGGATAAGAAATCCATGTCTAAGGCAATGTCTTGAAGGGTTTTTCCAATGTTATCTTCTAGAATTTTTATAGTTTCAGGTCTTAGCTTTAAGTCCCTAATCCATCTTGAGTTGATTTTCGTATACAGTGAGAGATGAGGGTCCAGTTTCATTCTCCTACATGTGGCTAGCCAATTATCCCTGCACTATTTGGCTGAAAAGGGTGTCCTTTCCCCACTTTATGTTTTTGTTTGCTTTTTGAAGATCAGTTGGCTGTAAGTATTTTTTATTTACAAGTTTTTTATTTTATTCTACTGGGTCTGTGTGCCTATTTTTATACCAGTACCATACTGTTTTGGTGACTATGGCCTTAGAGTATAGTCTGAAATCAGGTAGTGTGATGCCTCCAGATTTGTTCTTTTTGCTTTTTGATATCATCATCATTTTTGATTATGGGGATTGTGTTGAATTTGTAGATTGCTTTTGGCAGTATGATCATTTTCACAATATTGATTCTACCCATCCATGAGCATGGGATTTGTTTTCATTTGTTTGTGTCATCTATAATTTTTTTCAGCAG